>NW_027397099.1:1507505-1565556 GCF_003265705.2 Callorhinus ursinus
GAACCATGAGAGACTATGGACTCTGAGAAACAAACTGAGGGTTTTAGAAGGGAGGGGGTGGGGGGATGGGTTAGCCTGGTGATGGGTATTAAAAAAAAAAAAAAGGGCACGTTCTGCATGGAGCACTGGGTGTCATATGCAAACAATGAATCATGGAACACTACATCAAAAACTAATGATGTAATGTATGGTGACTAACATAATAAAAAAATAAATAAAATTTAAAAAATAAAAATCTAAAAAAATAAATAAAGTCTTCAAAAAAAATTCAGTTAGACATTTGGGGTTTGATCTACTTGATGCCAAATAATTAACTACTACTTCCCCCCCAACAAGGCTGATAAATTGGGGAGTACTACCTACAAGTTGGTTCATTCTGAGGCGCCAGTAAAAGTGCTTATGAATTAGAGAGGCCTCCACAGACTCATCTGCCTCAGAGTACCAATCTGGGTAATACCAACCCAGAAGGGATACTGGGAGGTTTGTCTTGGCCTCAGGCCACAGAAAAGTTTCCTAGAAAGCATTTTGCCAAAGATCTCTTCTCACAAATTACTCAGTGAAAGGAACTGGGGCTCAAAGACAAACATTCTATTCATATACTCATTAAATCTCACATGTGTGGGGTTTCGTTGTCATAGTTTTACACATATTAAGCTCAGAGTTTTACCTAAGCAAAATAAGAACCTTTCACTCCAGCTACAATGATTTTTCTCATTAAATACAAAAATTTGGTTAGTACAATCACATAGTGTGGAAATACAAAATCTCTGAGAAACAAAAAAGCACTTCTTTCCCATAAATGGTTAGAGGGTAGATATTACCATTATTTTCCAACCTTATAGTTTATAGCAAAACTCATCTTCTTCCCTTCCCACAATTATTCTATTAATGAGCAAGGGACCTAAGTTTTTCTCCCCCACATCTGACCAGGCAATATATTGGATACATGTTGCCTATCTATTTATTTATTTGTTTGTTTATTTTTAAAGTGGGCTCCATGCTTAGCAACATGGGGCCTGAACTCATGACCCTGAGATCAGGACCTGGGCCGATATGAAGAGTTGGACGCTTAACCCACTGAGCCACCCAGGCACCCCACACGGGTTGCCTTTTGACCACCCAGCACCTCTGTTTCCTTTTGAAAATTCACCTCTTTGGGATACAATAATCCGGGCCTTGCCCTTTGCCACTCAAGTCGTGTCTGGTTGACCAAAGCCTACAGCAGTCAAACTCTCCCTCTCTGGATTTTAGTCATTATCAGAAAGCCAAAGAGACTAAGCCCTGTGGGGTCCGTCCTCACAAGCACTGGGTCCTGACCATACAGGGTGTCCTGCATCATACCACTCCAAATTGACCTTGGTTCTGCCCCATCCCCAGCCTGGTTCTTCAGCCTCCAACCAAGTTCTATGAGAACTCAGTTCCTTCCAATGAATCTACGCCCTTTGTTATTTTGAATCAATTTCTGTTGCTTGCCACTAAGAGAAATACTCAAAATATTTCACAACCAACCCATCTGAACCAAAGGCAAGGCACTGAGCAGGGCAGGCATCAGCCATAAACAATGGGGATGACTGTTCTCATGTGTGCTGGCTAAAGATCAGCCCAGTCTGCAACCAAAGAAGCACACCAAAAACCCAGGGCAAAACACCCTGGCATTCATGACCCACAGAAATAATCTTACTGAAGATGGATGGGAACAGAGTAGGGATCTAATGAATGTCAAGCCAGGGAATGAATTGATGAACTAACAGCTTCCCAGAAAGAGATATAGGAGAATGGTGTACCTAGCCTGTTACCACAGCTCGGCATACACTCCTTTCCACACAGAAGGATTTAAACCTAACGCATCCCACAAATGGCATGCGAGACGCGTAACATGCAGATAAACCTTTATAAAACTGTAGTAATGTAGCAGACCTTATTATTACCTTCTATTTATGGCAAGCAATAATGGCTTTGGCCTAATGGTGGTGAGATATATTTTTCTTATAGAATAAATTATTTAAGCAAAAAATGTGGGTCAACTGCTTTAAAATGTGTAAACAAGAGCAGAGGTGGTACAAAGATGTGGTAAGGATCATCACAGCAACATAAGAACGCCTGACATTTAGGAAACACTCTATTACACACTGCAGGCAAATAACCTAAATTCAAGATCGCCCCTTGAAACGTGGCTGTTTCTTGGGGTCGCTAAACACAGCAGTCCATCCCCCCTCTACCTCGGTCCCTATAGCCACTGAGCAGGAAATGACAGTGCAGCCTAAGCATAGCATAGCAAGTGGGATAGAAAACCCGAATATCATAGCAAATTGAGATCCCAAGTCCCTCACACACGGTCCACTAGGCAGCTGCTGATGCTTACACGTTTTAGACAGTTTTGCCTCGGGCTGGATGCAGTTCAGTGACCTAGACGTGAAAGACTGTCTGTGTCCCAGTTCGAGGTTCTCAGCCAAATTGTCCTGCCCCTCTGCTCTTGCTCTTCATATGAAAGTGGGCTCTAAAAGCCTGAAGAGTTTTCCTTAAACCACCTTAAATAAGGTGGCTTTAACAATCATAATAATACCCACAAAGCGAAATGCATGTTTATGCCTGCATCCTCTAGGGTTGCCTCACTAATCTTACTAGCCCCAGAAGGCATAGTTCAGAGAATTTATTCTTAACGGGTAATAGTTGTAGAGCTAAAGTACCAATCTCGAGTTTTTTAAAAGATCAAAGAGTAGCAAAGATGAAATAGTATCTATTTAATGTGGACTGCCACTCTTATGTAATCTACTTGGTCTATGAAGCAAAAGTTGCAAACCAACAGCCCATAGATTGATCAGACTCATGGTGGGGTGGGCAGAGAATGTGTATGGAGGGGGATGGGGGGGAGAGGGGAAGATTTACTAGAATGAATTGCCCACGTCTTAAAATTGGGAGCTCTCACATATGTAAATATGTAAATATCCACCTTCTTTTGACAAAATACAAATATCTAACCACACTGGGCCTCAAGACCCCGTTCAGTTGGAATTCAGGACTGGCTATCCTCTTTAGGTGAGCCATGAACTTTCTAGTTAACCAGAATCCCCCACTTATCTCTATTGTACTATACCCTACTACTTTGCCTTCCTTCTATTACCTACTGAGACCAGAGGATAGTATAAGGTCACTCTCACTGCCCATCATAGAATTGGCCTTCTCTGTCCAAAGGTACTCCGAGAGGAGATGGTAAGTTTCATGACAGCAGGCATTCACTGTGTCCATTTTATTTTCTATTGTATCCCTAGCATGGAACATATTCAAGCATCAGTATATTTCTGGGATGGATGGATGGATGGATGGATGGAAGGAAGGAAGGAAGGAAGGAAGGAAGGAAGGAAAGATCTTAGGCCCCATTTGAGAAGAGAAATATATGGACCTCAAAGTCATCAGAGACTATTGCCTTGTTAATGTGGTTCAGGAGAAGAATAGTGGCTCTGTTGTCCAACCACAGAAAGGGTTATCAATCAGCCCATATTCTACCTATTTCTTGAAAGACTTTCTCTGAAGAGGAAAGAAGCAAATGAAGGAAAGAGAAGAGAGAATTCCCCAAAGGGTTATTATTAGTTTCAGAGCCCAAAGTTTTTTTTTAGTACATTGGTTAAGACCATGGACTTTAGTATCAGAAGAACCTGCTTTGAATCTTGGATCGGCTACTCACGAGGTGTTTGACCTTGGCTAAGTTGCTTGACCTCCCTGGCCCTCAGTTTCCTAATAATTTTAGATATTTCCTAATATTTAAAAGGAGGATAATGTTTACCTTGCAGGGTTTTTGTGAGTATTTAAAAGAATGATGCATGTAAAGCATTTAGCAAATAGTAGGGTCTTAATATATTATTATTGGGGCGCCTGGGTGGCTCAGTTGGTTAAGCGACTGCCTTCGGCTCAGGTCATGATCCTGGAGTCCTGGGATCGAGTCCCGCATCGGGCTCCCTGCTCGGCAGGGAGTCTGCTTCTCCCTCTGACCCTCCCCCCTCTCATGTGCTCTCTCTCTCTCTCTCTCTCATTCTCTCTCTCAAATAAATAAATAAATAAATATTTAAAAAAATAAAAGATTTAAACTATATATATAATTATTGTATTGTCCCCTCATTTTACTGAGATGCTAGTTTCTTGAGCTCACACTTGCCTTGACTGCCATATAGCTAATGAGTAAACATGAGTTCTCAGCATTCCCTGCAGAACTTCCTGGCTCAAAAGTTATTAGTTATAGAGGCAATTTATTCCTGTATTCATTCATACAGTACCTATTCACTGAGTACCTAGGATGTGTCAGGCATTGAAGCAGGGTACAAGACCATCTGCTGAATTATTTTCACCTGGCAAGTATTCCCAGGAGGTCTGGTTCAGCCTGGAGATCCAGGAGTGAACAAGACGACCGTAGCATTCCCTTCCAGCTTTGGGTATGCGCCGATCCTGGGTGCTCCTGAAACTGTTCAAGGGGCCAGAGAAAACCTCAGAGTGATTAACAGGACAAACCAGCAGCACATGCATCCCAAATGCCTGGCTGGCCACAGGGCTCAGCCCTTGAACGAAGCTGGGAAGTCTTGAAATAGTCCCAAGGTGTTCCCTGTGGGATCGCCAGGATGCTTCGCTAGGGTCCAGTTGGCATTTTCTGTAAAGGTCTCTTAAATCTGGGCCTCCTTACAGCTAAGACTCTGGGAGAGTGCCTGCCAAACAGTGGGGAAGAGATGTCAAAGTCACGGCATGGGCTGGAATCAGCAAAAAAACAAAAACAAACAAAAACCCCTCCCCTTTGGTACAGGCAGAAGGGTAGGTCCATCTGACGCCTGCTTTTCCACATGGGCAGCTGCAGGGGCCGTCCTGAGGGCATCACAATGCTGCAGGACTGGTGACCACAGCAAGTTCAAGAGCTACTGCATGCAGGGCACGGCAGGGAAAGGCTTTGGTGGGTCTAACCAATTTACTCCTATCGATTTTCAGATCAAAGAGATTCAGCTCACAATTCAGAAGATGCTTATCGCTCCCTCCTGCTATGTCTGCAGCCTCTTCCAGACACTTCACAACCCCCCCTTTGGCCTTGATCCTTACCTAGGTTGGAAATGGTGAGGAGGGGGCAGGGATCCTAGGGGTAATTCTGGGCCGTATCAGTCCGTGGCCTGGATGATGCTCCGAGGTCCTGAGCAATGGGACCATGAAGCTCAATGGTGAGAGGGCTAGGAGCCTGGGTCCTGATGTTGGCATCACCATCCGCTTGGTTTATAAGCTTTTACAAACCACTTTAACCTCCCTTGGGTTTCTTTTTCTCAACTATGAAATAAGAATAAGAACTAACCTAGCCTTATGGTTAAAGAGCAGGGGTTTCAGAATCAGACAGAACTGGGTTCAAACCCCAACCACTCCTCTGTGACCTCAGACAAGCCAGTTCACCTCTCAGAGCCTCCACATGTTCATCTGAAAAATGGGCTTCCAGCAGCTCTGGCCCCTCCATCATTGTGAGAATGGAGCATATAAAAGTGCTCAGCATTTCCGTGGCCTAGGGTGAGACCCACAAACAGCACCTATTACTACCAAACTAGGCTTTGGTGAGAATAAAGCAGACGCATGTGTGTGAAAGACTTTGAGAAGTATAGGGTACTAAAAAGCAAACAGCCAACTCCGAAAGTTTCTGGAAATCACACCAGCGCACCTCAGAGCTGGGGTCTGGGAAGATGTCCTTCAAGGAGGGGTCAAAAGAAGGACACAGCAGTGCAAGGAGCTGTAGGAGGCCCGAAGGAATCAGTGCCGTGCAGGACAGTGACTTTCTAGGACCCCAGGGCCCTTCTATGTGACTGGGACATTTATGTGCCCCGCCTTAGCCCACCGTCCTCCCCAGAAATGCCTGTTCAGTGCCGGCTCCCCGCACAGGCGAGAGCCATGCAGCTAACACTGCCTGAGGGGAGAGCCTCCGGCGGAGGCAGAAGCTACTGGGTGCTTCTCCCAACACACCGTGCTCACCCTCCTTCTTTATAACAGCATGCCAGTTGTGTTTGGGCAGCGAGACTTCTCAGACTCCCTTGAGTTTAGGTATGGCCAGGTGACTAAGTCCCGGCCAATGAGATGTAAATGGAAGTGTCAGATGGGACTTTTGGAAAGACTCTTCTAAAAGGAAGACATATGCTCTTTTATGTCCCTTTACATCCTGGCCTGAATATCTAATGGCTGGTGCACTGGCAGTCATTTTAGGCCCTGTGGTGACATAAGGATGGCTGTGCCCTGGAGATGGCAAAGCAGAGAGAGGACAACTGGCCTCACAGCACCGTGGAGCCTCTAGTATGAGGCCCAGGCACCCACCTCTGGATTTTTCCTACACAAGAAAAAGTCTATGTTTGAGTCTGCAATCTTTTTCAGCTTTTAGATGATGGGAAGGAGTCACAGTAGCTTGAACTGTTTAAAATTCTGTTCCAGGCCCTAGCATCTGGGTAGGTTATTCCACCCTGAACCCTGACCTGAGACTTCTTTCCAGTGACTTTCAAATCAGCAGGTAGCAGTTTGGGGACCTGTTCATCACCCTCGTAGGTAAACACTGACTAAGGCTCTGCATGTCCCTGGGAGGTAGGAGGTAAGTGTGGGCTCCTCCATTCCGCCCCCCTCCATAGCGCAGGAGTGTCCGGGTGGAGGACTACTCTCTTCCGTCCCAGTTCACAGGACCAAGGAGGATTTCATGCAAAGCACTTGTGCTGGATCCCAAAGAATGAGTCCAATTTCAACCAGCAAAAAAGGAGAAAGGATGCCAGACAAAGGGAATGGTGTAATGAAAAGCATGGGCAGATACTCAATCTTTGGAGAATGACGGAGTAGTGTAGGTTATAGACAGCTTTGGATGTTATATCAGATTATCCAGGTTTTATCGATTTGTCCCTCTAAGGACTTCCATAAGGGATCACTGCTTTTTTTTTTTTAACTGTCTCAAGTCAGAACTACTAAGAACTGTGACCATAATTTCAAAAAACATATGCATATACATATATATGCATATAATATACAAATCAGATATACGTATACATATGCTTTGAAAAAGATTGGAATGAACCAAAAATAGCTAACACTGATTGAACATTTATTACATTCTGGGTGTTCTTCGTGCATTATTTAATTCAATCCCCATGACAACCCTCCTAGACAGGTATTGTCTTTGCAGCTGAGAACTTCTGTCCCTGGTCCAAGGTCTCACAGTTAGTATGTGGCAAGGAAAAGATCTGAACCCTGCTGGGTCAGTTTAACTCCACAGTGTACTCCTTAACTACCAAGCTCGATTCCTTCTCAAAGGATTCACACCAAAATGACAGCTTCTAGGTAGAGTGATCATAGGTGACTCTTCTTTTTCTTTTTTGTACTTCTTCCTATTTTCCTAATTTTCTACAGGCAAAGTGTAGTGTTTCTAGATTCATACTGTGAAACATGACACATTTAGAGGGCTGTGCATACAACATAAATTTGCAGCTTTGCAAATTGGAGGACAAACACCCACATAACCACCACCCGTATCAGACCCCAGAAGCCCCAGCTCTGTCCTTTCTGACCCTAACTCCCTCCTTCCCCCCTAAAGATAACCATTCTCCTCACATCCTTCTTTTTCCCTAAAATCTCCACCTAATTGAGGTGCCTGAGCATCTGCCTTGGGCTCGGGTCATGATCCTGGGGCTCCCTGCGCCACGGGAAGCCTGCTTCTCCCTCTCCCGCTCCCCCTGCTTGTGTTCCCTCTCTCGCTGTGTCTCTCTCTGTCAAATAAATAAATGAAATCTTTTAAAAATAAATAAATAAATAAATAAATAAATAAATAAATAAATAAATAAAATAAAATCACCACCTAGCCATGTATCTCTAAACAACATAGTTTAATTCCATTCTTTTTGAGTTTGATATAAATGAAATACTGTGGTCTATATTCTGCTATATTTGGCTCCTTTCACACATTACGATTTTTTGTCATGTTATTTAATAACATCTTATTAAGACTACATTACTTTCATAATCTGAAAAAGAAAATCATCAGCATTATTAAAATACTTGAAACCTGGAATCAGACAAGTGACTCCAGAGCCTGACTCAGTTGATACCTTCCCAGTGATCCCTTCTAAGGAGGACTACACCACCTTAAAAAGTGGGATTTGTTCAAAACCACATACAGATACCATCTTACACCAGTTAGAATGGCAAAAATTGACAGGGCAAGAAACAACAAATGTTGGAGAGGTTGTGGAGAAAGGGGAACCCTCTTACTGTTGGTGAGAATGCAAGTTGGTACAGCCACTTTGGAAAACAGTTTGGAGGTTCCTCAAAAAATTAAAAATAGAGCTACCCTATGACTCAGCAATTGCACTACTGGGTATTTACCACAAAGATACAGATGTAGTGAAAAGAAGGGCCATATGCACCCCAATGTTCATAGCAGCAATGTCCACAATAGCCAAACAGTGGAAAGAGCCGAGATGCCCTTCAGCAGATGAAGGGATAAAGAAGATGTGGTCCCTATACACAATGGAATATTACTCAGCCATCAGAAAGGATGAATACCCAACTTTTACATCAACATGGATGGGACTGGAGGAGATTATGCTAAGTGAAATAAGTCAAACAGAGAAAGTCAATTATCATATGGTTTCGCTTATTTGTGGAACATAAGTAATAGCATGGAGGACATTAGGAGAAGGAAGGGAAAAATGAAGGGGGGGAAATCGGAGGGAGAGATGAACCATGAGCGACTGTGAACTCTGAGAAACAAACAGGGTTTTGGTGGGGGAATGGGTTAGCCCGGTGATAGGTATTAAGGAGGGCACGTACTGCATGAAGCACTGGGTGTTATACGAAAACAATGCATCGCGGATCACCACATCAAAAGCTAATGATGTACTGTATGGTGACTAACATAACATAATGAAATTAAATTTTAAAAAAGTGGGATTTGTTCCCTTTACAAACCCAGGGCACACAGCTCCTTGTTCCCCGGGTCTCTCTGCCCATGCCAGGCTCCTGGCTACCCTTCCACCAGGCCAGCTCAGCCAACTGCCTCTAAATGGATTATCCAGTTCACTGCTGTGATTCCCAAATCTCTGTCTAGGTCACCAGTCATGTGTCTCTCTGCCCAGTGGGCACTGTGACCTTTGGGGCAGAGAGAAATGGCTGTGTTCCCTGGAGGCCTGGACTTCTCTCTTTGAGGACAACCTAAAATTGCTTTAACTTGGGACATCTACGGAATACCCACTACTCTTCCTTCTCCTCCTCGCCCTGCTTCTTCTTTTCCTCCTACTTAAGAAAAAAAAAAAATTCTATGGAAATTTTCAAACACACACAGAAGTACAGAGAAAAATACAACCAAGCCCCATGTCACCGATGACTAGTATTCGCCCCATCTTTTTTTCTTCTAATCTCCACCCACTTTTCCCTCCACTCCTACTGGATTATTTTGAAGCAAAACCAAGAGTTGTCATCTGTGACTACTTCAGTATATATCTTCTTAAAAACAGAGCCAAAATACAATTACCATAATTCCTTCATTCCATTAAATATTTCCCAATCATCTTCCTGATATCATTTCATAAATGCTTCTTTAGAGTTATTCTGTTCAAATCAGTATCTAAACAGGTTCTACACATTGCCTTTTGTTGAAATACCCCCTCCCCCCAGGGGGCACTTGGGCGGCTCAGTCGTTAAGCGTCTGCCTTTGGCTCAGGTCATGATCCCAGGGTCCTGGGATCGAGTTCCACATTGGGCTCCCTGCTCAGTGGGGAGCCTGCTTCTCCCTCTCCCTCTGCCTGCCATTCTCCCTGCTTGTGCTCGTGCTCTCTCTGTCAAATAAATAAATAAAATCTTTAAAAAAAAAAAAAAGAAAGAAAAATACCCCCCCTTCTAGTGGGGAACAGTTTGGGAGACCATGAACTGGGCCCTGGGCCTCTCACTGCTATGGAGTTAGGTGGTCATTGGTCTAGGCTTCTGGGGTTCACAGATGTAGGAAATATAAACATGTGTGTGTATATCTCAAAAAAGAAAGTAAACTGATATTACCAATTCAAATTTTAAATTACAGAATTTTTCCTAGAGCCCTTAATTTGATATTTGCATCTCTTCGCTCATATTGAAAAATCTTACTTTCTAATGACATCATCACTTATTTGCTTTACTTTACTATGTGTGTGTATGAAATAGTTTTGAATAATAATATCAATATTATTTCTTATGATATTCTTACTGAAAACACTTTAAGATCTATTTTTCAGTTCTTTTGCCCTTAGGTTATATTCTACTAAGTGTGTACAGTTAAAATACTGTGTTTTAAAAGTCAGATAAACTATTTCCTTTTTGTGTGCCACCAACTTAACACACAATTAGGTTCACATGACTTGTGTTTTTCTCCTTGTTCAAAGATTATTTCCACTTTTGAGTTAATTTTATTTTGGAATCACGGAAAACATTTATACTGTTTCAAAGTCAGATCTACAGAAAAGGTTACATCCTGCTAAGTTCAGCTTTGGTCCTTGTCCGCCCCACCTGTTCTCTCTCCTCCTACAGGTAACTAGGCTTTTTAATTATTATATTTCATCTGTTAATATTAAAGAATGAATTTCTAGGCGACAAAGACTCCTTTTTTATTTTATTTACTTATTTATTTAGTTATTTTTTTTAAGTAGGCTCCACGCCTACCATGGAGCCCAAAGAGGGGCTTGAACTCACAACCCTGACATCAAGACATGAGCTGAGATCAAGAGTTGGACTGAGCCACCCAGGCGCCCCAAAGACTCCCTTTTTAAACAATAATCACGGAATGTTTTTTAATGGCCAGCACTGCTGTATGTTTCTTTTAAGATCTGTCATCTGAGAATTTCAGACTGTTCGGAGTCACTCGCAGAAAGGGGATTTATTCATTTTTATAAATAAAGAAACATGGGGCACCTGGGTGGCTCAGTTGGTTGGGCGACTGCCTTCGGCTCAGGTCATGATCCTGGAGTCCCGGGATCGAGTCCCGCATTGGGCTCCCTGCTCGGCGGGGAGTCTGCTTCTCCCTCTGACCCTTCCCCCTCTCATGTGCGCTCTCTCTCTCTCTCTCTCTCATTCTCTCTCCCTCAAATAAATAAATAAAATCTTAAAACAAATATTTCCAAAAACAAAAAAAATAAAAAAATAAATAAAGAAACAGGGAAAAAAAAAAAAAAAAGGAAGAAGCTTCTCCAAAGCACACAGCAAATTCAGCTAAGAAAGAGTCTCACCGGCTACTGTGTAGGCACTGATCTGGCTAATGGAGTACACAAGCCGGCCCCACCAAGAGAGTCTGATTCTCAAGTCTAAGAGCACATGCGAGTGTTTTCACAAGCTCCCCAGGGCTAACCAGCAGCCCTGCTGGATAACCACAGCCGGTCAAGGCTCCTTTTTGAGAATCTCAGAGCAATGTGTTGAGGGAATAAATCTGGCATCCAGGACTCACGACTGACTACAAGAAACATTAACTGATTTGTCTCTAATGCAACTTAATCTTTATTCTCACTCCTCATCCCACCAGAGAACAGACACCAAATGTGAGCCAAATTGAGGACCACCCCCCGCAACCCCATCAGTCATGGCCCATCCTGGCCACGGGAGCGTTCATTTTCAGCAGCTCTCCGGTTGCCTCCGACACTGTGTCCACGGCACTGAAATCATCCTGCCGTCCCTCACCCTTTTAGGCCTAGATTTACCATGCAGCACTTTCTTTTCTGAAGGACCGTCTGGAAAATGGGGCACAAGTCTCTGAGACTCCTGGATGCAGCAAACTGATGATTCTTGCCACACAACCCTTGCCCTGACCCGGACTTGGCCCATGTTGCAGACTTCAGGGTCCTCTTCTCAATAAGCCACTACCTCTCTTCTCCCTCTGATACCTCAAGGAATCTTTATTTAGACTGGGGCTGAAGAATCCTTATTCTTGGTTATCCACCATTCTCTCATCCTTTCATCTATACTTAGAGTTCATTTCATTCCCCCAAGGCCAAGGCTTTTGAATGCAAAATCCCGGAAGCATCTCCCTTCTCTTTTGTTACCTCCCTTCTCAGGGCTAGCACACTGCACAATTTGAGAAGCATCATGCACACAGCCTGAATGGACTTACACAGTGCACAACCTGAACAGCTGTATGCATATGCACAGCTGCATGTGTTGCAAAATACTGACCACACAGCAGTACAGTCTGAATGGGAAGAAAAAAAATGCCATGGGGAAAATATGATCAGTTAATGTTTCAAAAACATTGTCCTACCGCTTGAGAAAGCTCCAGAAGGAGAAAGTGCCCCTGAGCCTAAATTGTTACTTGCAAGTTTGACTGAAGCAGAATATTAAAGGTGAGAGTGACTTCCTCTTCCTGCTTTACTATGCCCTTCCCCAGTCCTATCACCTCAGTGTACCAAGAAAAATCTCAGCCTGCCTCCTCTGAGCCCCAAACAACCTGGGATCCAAGAGGATAAGCTGAAGATAGCACAAATATGGCCGGTGAAACCCCTGAAGATCCCTTCCCAGAGAGAGGGAAGCGCTGAGTGTCGGCATCAGGGAGCACTTGGGCGAAGTCAGATCTCCTTGGTGAGCTTCCACACACCAGCACAACTCAAAAAGGGCCTCTTGAAAGTTACCTGGTCTCCAGCCTGTTCCCAGTCCCCAAGTTCTAAGATTCAGCCTGTTACCATAGCAGCTGCTGCCCGATAGAAATGTTCACATTTATAGAAACTGGCTGACGCATTTGAATCCGACAGGGCTGGGACACCAAGCAGAGAATGTCACTCCTCCAGACACATAAGGATGCTTTATCCAAAACCCTGTGGAAGGGCCTAGCCTGAAACAGACCCGAGACTCCAGGCCCTGGCACCAATTCACCACGTGACCATGAGCAGGAGTCCCACCCCGGAAGCCACCTCTCCCCACCCCCGACACTTTCAGTGCCTGTTTCATCATTATTAATCCACTCACCCAATAATACGAGCACCTTCTCTGTGTCGGGCAAGGTGCTGAGGACACACAGTGAGTGTTGCAGAGTCCCTGTGTTCACCTGGACAGTTGAGTCGGGGAGGCCAGTGAAAAAACACAGTGTGGGAAAATCAGGGTGGACAGAAATGTGGGGGCTTCGGAGGCACCGGACTGGGATGGGGGGTGAGACCCGAGCTGAGCCCTGAAAGGATGGGTAAGAGGTAGTGGGACGCCGTGGGGCAGGGGGTGGATGGAAAGGTCCTCCCTGCAGAGAGAATAGCACATTAAAAGCCCTGGAGTGAGGGAGAACGTTCAGGGCAGCACACAATTCCAGGCCACTGCAGCAGAGAATGAGCGTGAATGAGAAGGGAAATGCAGCCCCAGAAGAGAGCGAGCTCAGGAGGAGGAAGGGCCCTCGGCTCTTCCGGGGCTTCCAGCTGCCTGGCTCCCCTTCAAAATCAAACAGCCCAAGGAAGGATTCACTGAGAGGAGGCGCTGTGTTTGTGGAAGGAGGGGCAGCATCCCTGAGAAGGGAGCAGAGAGAGGAGAGAGGTGGGCACCGCGGCCACACCTCCCCAGTGCCCGGCAGCCCAGCCCCAAACCCCATTCAACCAAGAGCTGGACAGTGGTCAAATAGGACATGCCTCCCACCTCCCACCTCTTGTTCCCTCAGTGACACCGCTGCTCAGACCCCCGGAAAACACCATCTCAACCTCCCAACCATTCCATTCAGCTCTTCTAGCAGGTGAATAACAGTTTATTGTGCACCAGCCTGGGCTTCGCACCATGTTCAGTGCTTCACAGGCAAAATTCATCCATGCCCAAAATTACGTTCAAGCACCATCCATGCAACAGGCAATATAATTCAGATAACAAACTCCCTGCCCTCAAGGAACTTATATTCTCAGGGTGGGACGGGGGGAGGGGAATGGACAAAAGCAAATAGGCATGTTATACATCAGGAGGTCATGGTGGTCTCAGAAAAATAGACCCCAGTAAGTGACAGAGAATGATGGAGAGAGGATAATCAGAAAGGGGGTCATCTGAATCAAGACCTGAGGGAAGTGAGGAAGTGAACCATGTGGAAATCTGGAGGAAGAATGTATCATACCAAAAGGACAGCAAGTGCAAAGGCCCTGTGGTGGACTTGCCACTCACGTGTTCCCTCAGTGAGGCTGGGAAAGCAGAACCAAAGGCAAAAGCAGGAGGGGACCCTGCCAGAGCAGTGGCAGAGTCAGATCATTATCCCAATAGCACAAAGTTGGATAGTTCCAACATTACAGATAAAGAAACTGAAGTTAAGTAATATGCCCAGGGTCCCAAACCTTTTCTGGACAGAGCTGGGATTCAAACCCAGCTGCTCAAGCTTTAGAACATGTGCCCTCAATTGCTCCTTTAGAATGTCTTGTCAAGAAGCAGAAGATCATTTATAACAGATGGATGAGATTTCAACTTCCCCAACGGTTACCCCAAGCCTCAGCCATTCCACACCTAAAAACGTAAGGGGATCATCAAGGACTCAAACAAAGACTTAGCTACTTTGTTTATAACAATAAAATGACTAAGAGCACCTGGGTGGCACAGTCAGCTAAGCGTCTGTCTTCTGCCTTTGGCTCAGGTCATGATTCCAGGGTCCTGGGATCAAGTCCTGCATGGAGCTCCCTGCTCAGTGGGGAGTCTACTTCTCTCTCCCTCTTCCTCTGCCCCTCCCCCTGCTCATGCACACACTCTCTCTCTCTCTCTCTCTCTCTCAAATGGATGAATAAAATCTTAAAAAAAATACCAGTAAAATGACTGGAATTGATGTCTTTTCCCTAATAATAGGAAACTGGTAAGTAAAGAAGTTAGGGTCCATGCATGCATGTATATCATGCATGGCCATTTCAAAAGACAATGTAGAAGACTATACAATGCCATGGTCAAAAGATGCCATTGACACGAAGCCAAACGCACAGAAGGATCCCATTTTTGTAATAAATAAATAATATATAGATATAAGCATAGACAAAAGATTGGGAGAAATTAAACCAAAATGTTAATAAATCGCTAACTCAGGGCATGGGATTGTGGGTAGGTTTTCTTCTTTTTGTTTAGCAACATTTACTCCAATAATTATAAATTATTTTTACTAAGGAAAAGTTTACACACAAACACACACACACAAACTCTCTCACACACACAGCTGGCCAGAAAGCTTCCTGGGTTGGTCAGCTCCTGCATGGGCCGGACCTGGGCCCCTCTTGCCCCACCCCACTCCCTGACACACGTAGAAAGCATCTGCCGCATCCCCGACAGAATCACGCTCAGGTTGGAGACCCTTATAATGAAGCAGCTCCCTGGCCTGAGCTGGAAAATCCGGGGCATACTGACAGCCTCGCTCCAAGCCTTCACTGTGGCGGCACACCACTGGGGTGCCAAAGCATCAGGGTAATTAACGCTCTTCTTGTCAAAGGGCCTGGTGCTATTTTTAAAATCTTTCCAAAACATAGGTTTTGCAAAGGATTCCAGGAGTCCTTCTCAGTCCACCCAGTGCTTTAAGAAGGCAAATGAACTGACTGATAACTCAGTGGCAATCACCCAGAACTTTAAGGGAGATGCATCCCTGCAACCCCACCCCAAGCACACATTTGCAGGTGTTCCTTCTGGAGGTGGAAGGGAGTTAAGCCAACCAGAACCTTCTCCCCTGCCACCCCGTTTTCTTACCTCCCTGCTAGACACCTGGGATCATTCGCTTACTAGACCTCTGTTGCAGGGACCAGTTCTGCATAGAGGCTTCAGAACCTGTCCACGGACCCTGCCTGTGTGTGACCCACATTTGACCTTGGACAGGCTACTTAGCTTCTCTATACCTCAATTTTCTCATCTATAAGGATGGGACAGAGCACCAAGCTTCTAGGGCTGTTGTCTTCAGCCAAAGATCAGCAAACCATGGCCCCCAGATGAAATTCGGCCCCCCTCCTCTTTCTGTCAATAAAGTTTTATTAGAACACAGCCATGCATATTCATTCACATATTGTCTATGGCTGCTCTCCTGCTACAATGGCAGAGTTGAGTAGGTATGACAGAGACTCTCTGGCCCACAAAGCCTCAAATATTTATGAAGTGTTTATTATCTGGTCCTTTGCAGGAAAAGTTTGCCAACCCCATCTTACATCAGACTCTCCCAGAAGCAGAACTTGAGACAAGGATTTGGGGCAAGTGATTTCCCAACGAAATGCTGCCACAGGAGGAACCAGTAAAGGGGTGGAGGGAGCAGGGCAGAGGGGAAGGAGGCCAAGCCAGGGTGTGACATCAAGTAAAGTCCTGGCCTCTGCCTGACCCCTTCTGAGCACTTCCGGTTCCCTTGCAGGTGAAGTGGCTCAGGGGGTCCCTGAAGAAGGGAGCAGGTGTGAGCTGGTAGAAGCAAAGCCCACAGAAGCTGTCACATGCCCATGTCATTGTGCCAAGCACTTCAGGTACATTATAATATTTACTACTCGCTGCAGAATTAGGAGCTGGAAAGTGCAGGATGCCCACTTTACGGCTGGAAGGTAAATGAGATCGTGCAGATGAAGTCTCAGCCCAGCACTGACCTCCAACGACACACTCCCCAAGAGGAGCCACACATATCACGGGTCTGGCTGTGAGCTGGGTCCCGGTGCCACAGAGACCCATGAGGCACAGGTTTTGTCTTCCAGGAGCACCTGGACAGGCCGTTGGGGAATCCAGCATGCAACATCCATCAGAGCCCCACCTGGCAGTCCCCTCGGGGAGGCCGGAGGAGGAGGTGCAGGGGAAAGGAATCTGGAAGGAGGGTGGGGTTTGCCAGGTTGGGGAAAGAGCTTCCCAGCACAAGGCACAGCATCTGATAGAGAGTCAAGGATTTCCGACAGAGAGGTAAGCTGGTGTCTGTCTTCTAAGGCTGCCATAAACTGTGTTGCTTATGAAATTTATTTTCACACGGATCCAGAGGCTGGAAGTCCAATATCAACGCGTCAGCAGGGTTGGTTTCCCTCTGACGCCTCTCCCTAGGGCTGGCAGGCGGTGACCCTCTCACTCCCTGCGTGCACCCCCGGTATCTCTCTGTGGGTCCAAATTTCCTCTTCTCCACCAGATTGGAGTAGGGCTCACCCTAACAGCCTCACTTTCACTTAATGACTCCCTTAAAGAGCCTATCTCCAAACACAGTCATACCTGAGGTACTGGGGTTAGGACTTGAACATATGAGTTGGGCGGGGGACACAATCCAGCCTATCACAACCGGCATTTCAGAAAGCCCGCCCCGGTTCTGGTAAGGGAGGGCAACTTGGAGAATTAACAGCAGGGGAGGCAGGCGGGGCAGAACCCCGCAGCAGCCATCCAGCCAGTGAGAGCCTGAAGTCAGGAGGCTCAGGCCGCAGTCTGTGGGGGCCGAACAGCAGCTCACTGAGCCGCCCCACTCTCCAGCTGGGACTGCCCTTCAGATCCAGGCCGCAGGGAGAAGAGAAGGACAAAGGTGCACTGCCACGCAAAGGCACACCAAAGGCCCGCAGAGTCAGTGTCTGTCGAGGCCAACAAAGGCCCTAAGCCAGCTATCACCTGTCCTCTGGCCCAGCCATGAGGGGGCCGAATTCCTGGGCAGAGCCTCAGGGGAGAGGTGATACCCCCATTGTCCCAACTTGTTCTCAGATTCCAAGTCCTCCTGGCCATCAAAGGAGCCTTGCACCAGGTGGGTTTAGAGCTCACATCAGAGGAGATGGCACCTGCTCTGACCTGTCCTCCAAGGTTCCAGGTTCCGGGAGCCACTAAGGTGAGCTAAGGTGGGCTCCTCCTGCTCATTCCCAGGTGGTTCATTCCCAAAGAATCTATTTAGCCACTTCCTTTGGGCCAGGACTCAGCAGCTTCCATCCTCTGTGATTAGAAACCTCTCTCTGCCCCTGTCTCTCTCACACACATGCACACACACACACACACACACACACACACACACACAAGACTCGGTCCACAGTTCCCAAAATTCCACCACACAAAGATTTATTCCTTTAGCCCAATCTCCTGGGGCAGAAGAAGGATGCAGTGCATTAGGTCACCAACACCTTAGTGTGAGTTTATTAATCAGGTTCTTCCCTCTGCATCAGCCAGGCATGAAGAAAGGACCAAGCATTGGAAGGGAAAGATTACTGAAGAGAGAGGAAGCCGAGAAAAAACAAATGTGAGCAGGGGAGAAGCAACGCGCTTTCTGCTTTTCTTACTTTCTGACCTTTCTTGATCAGCCTGATGCTCTAAGTCAGGGCCCAGCCAACTTGTTCCGGAAAGGGCCAGAGAGCAAACGTTTCCGGCTTTGCAGGCTGTGGGGTCTCTGTTGGGAGCCTGCATTCTGCCATTGCTGTATGTAACCAGCCACAGACAGCATGGCTGGGTCTCTGTGAAGCTTTTATGGACAATGAAATAAGAATTTCATATAATCTTCATAAAAATATTATTTTTCTTTCCACTGTTTCCAAGCCCTTACAAATGGAAAAAGCCATCCTTAGCTTGTAGGCCATGCAGACACAGGAGGCAGCTGGACGTGCCTGAGAGCCACACATCACTAACCCCTGCTCCTCATGAGAGACACAACTTGCACCTTTCCCATCAAACCATCCTCTCTGCAAGGACAAGCCCTTGGTCACCCTTTGCTATTCGCCATCTTTGCTTCCCCTTCTCCAGACCTAGGGAAAAAAAGCAGCTCCTTGTTCTGCGTGTTTGGCCCATGATCCCCGGGGATTTGCTCTCAAGTGTGGAGATGACAGGGTGATAAACGGCGGGAGGCTGCAGAACCGTGGCCTTGGGGTTCGTGCTGGCTGACTGAGAAGTGAGCCAGGAGGGGTTCCATCCGCCTACTCCTCCCCAGTCCACACCCCATGCATCAGGCCCCAAGGGTCCCATGTGCCACGCTCCTGGGCCACCTTTTAGGCACCTCTCCCAACTTACCTAAGGTATTTATTATTATTACTATTATTATTATTATTATTATTATTATTATTGCCAACTAACTTTAGGTATACACCCATTACTAAGAACAACACTCTCTCTGTAGTGAGTATACTTAGTCTGGGCAGGCCCCACAGAAACCTCCTCTGGCTCGTGTTTACTAAGGGGCCAGGCTTTGTATTAAGTGCTATACATGTCCTTAGTGCTCTCAGGAACCTGGGACTTCAGTACTAGTATTATCCTCGTCTTATGGATGAGAAAACAGAGACTAAAAACATTAACCCAACACCCAAGGTCACACAGCTGACTCCGAGCCAGATTCTTTGTGCTCCCCGGGCTCTCCCTACCTTGCAGCCGCCCTGCAATATTATATTATGATCCCAATTCCTCAGATGCAGAAATAGAAACTCCAAGAAGTTAAAGTCTTGGTCCAAGTTCAAGCAGCTGATGAGCGGTGCTGCGAGAGCTCTGGGTTAGCATTGCTGACACACCGAGATTCTGGAAACTGCCCTGCCCTCATGTGAAAACGCCCACTTCTAGACACCATCAGAAACTGGGGTCCTGACTGCAGAGCTGGGCTTCCCAGCAAGTGGCAAGAGAGATTTTAGCCTGAAACTATGTCTTAGGTCTGACCTGAAAGCAGAGCCCAAGACAGGGGCAGGTGAGTTATTGAGGGAAGGGGGAGGGGGCCCAGGAGAAACCCGGGAGGAGCAGGGAAGGGGGAGGGGGCAAGGGGAAAAGCCAGGCAGAGGTACAGGGTCAGCCGGTCTGACCTTGGCGGGACCCCACAGGGGGTCCTGGCGCATGAATGGTACCACAGGGTTATCCCACCTTGAGGCGAGGGGCCGGCGCATGGTGTTGTGTACCCGTCAGTCATTGGCTGTGGGTCGTCCCCCGTGGGATTGTGGGGAGCATCTCTGGACAAGGTGGCAATTCTCCAGAGGACGATGCCCTAGCAGTCAACACCCACTGCTGCTGGAGAATGCTGTCCCGTTGTTAGAAGCACCTTGGCAGGGCGCCATTGGCATCTACTATAAACAGGTGACCCTGGAGGCCCAGACCTCACTAACTGGCTCTGCTACTCCTGGAAAACCACATTCGCTTCCCTACCCTTCTCCCCCTCTTCCTCTCATCCTTCTGGACCTCCTCCTTTGTCACCCTCCAGCCCCGGCTGGGCTGGGCTTGGCCTGGGCTTCCGGCTCCTGTCTCAGACCATCGGCAATCCCAGTTGGAGCTGAAGGTTCCAGGAAGTGTCCCACTGTGGTCTCTTCCAGCCTAGACCTGCTCCCCACAAGCCCCATCCTGGGGCCTGCCTCTGAGGGAATTCCCAGCGACACGATCAGGAAGGCAAGGCAGGGCACAGCCCTGAGCCAGGCCTGGGGAAGAGTGAATGAGGGGGAGGCTGAGAGCCAGCCCCTCCCCACCAGCAGGTGCGGCAGCCTCCAGCAGAGAGAGGAGCTGCCCTCCTGAGGGCAGCCCGAATGGGCCCGTTGCCTGGCCCTTGATTGCCAGGAGTTGAGCTGGCCAGGTCAGTGCCTGGGGTCATTTCTAGAGCCTCCAGAGCGTCCTGATTCTAAACACAGAAACAGTCTCTTCCACTCTGCTGCCCTCCATTCATTCATTCATTCATTCATTCATTCAACAATTATTCGCTGAGTGCCTAGGAGAGCTGGGGAAATACGAACAAAACAGACGGGTCCCTACTTCCATTCCAGGGGGGTGACAAAGAACTGAGTGTAGCAGGGTCACAGATCACTCAGACAGATGCACAAGGAATATACAGGTTTTTTGTTTCCCATAGTTGATGTAATCATCCACCTATTGTTCCCAGCCTGCTGGGAAGCAGGGACAGGAACGGGGGAGCATGCTTTAAAACTGCCCATTTACGGCACCACCATGCTGTTTTCACTTAGAAGGGAACTTTTGGAGGAGTTAGTTTCTTTTGGATAGATGCTGTCTCTTCCATCTTTTTCCTGCCTCTGTCTGCAGGACAGTGTCTGAGTGTGAGGGAGGGCAGGGGTTACCAGATAACTAGTGGTGGGGGGAAGAGGTCACTTGGAGAAACACTGGGTCCTCCCCGTGGCCTCTGGTCCAGAATGGCAGCCTTGTCCCTCCCCGCCTGGACCGCTCAGGTGCGTCCAGTCCTATCTGGGGGGGCAGCAACTACCATTGGGCAACCCCCATCCCCATCCTTGGCCACAGGTCCCACCTCGGCATGGACGAATTAAATTTTAAATGAATTCACTCACGGATGGAATGCGGCCCTTATCTTTGAGCACTTCATTCCAACATCCCTGCCGCATCCTGGGACATCCTGGAAGAGGGACATGGGACACTGCTCCTTCAGGGACCCTTTTCCCAGCCTTGGTGAAAGGTTCTAAATTCCTGGCCACCAGGAAGTCCCAGGCTGGCAGGAAACAGAGCAGGCTTGTTTGCAAATGGAGCCCAGGATTCCCTGCCAGTTCCCTGAGCAGAGGCCAAGCCAGCCTCACACGGAGGCCACACAGATTTGGATTCAGGGCAGCTCTATCTCCCTTTGCCCCCCTTGCCTGAGTCTTGCCTTTCTCCAGTTTCTCCAACCCTTTCTTTAGCAATCCCGTCCCACCTTCTGAAAAGAGGAGGTGACCGGCTCCCAGCTAGGCTCAGAGAATATGAAGGGACTCTTCCGGATTCACAAAGCAAATAGGTGGATCTAGAACCCAATTATTCTGCGATCCCACCCAATGATAAAGAGAATAAAAGCAGCTAATATCTATCACTCTGTGCCAAACACTGTGCTAAATAATTTCCATAAGTCATTCTACTGACATGTACAACAGTCCTTCCACATGGGTTCTATTATGGTCCCTATTTCATAGAAAAAACTGAGACTTGGAGAGGTTGGAGAGAGCCTAGAACTCTTTCTACTAGATCAGGCATCAGTGAACTATGTCCTACAGGCCAAATCCAGCTCACCACATGTTTTTGTAAATAAAGTTTTATTGAAACAGAGTGATGTTCATTTGTTCATTTGTTTGCATATTGTCTGTGGCGGCTTTCGTGCCACAGTGGCAGAGTTGAGTAGTTGAGACAGAGACCCTGTGATCTCCCTGCACTGCCCCCGCTCCCAGTCCCCAGCCACAGCTGACTGGATCAGGGGGTGGGTACCATGCACAGCAACCTAGGATCTGAATGGCCCAACACAAAAGGATGACCTAGACCAATCACATTCTTCCCTTAGGAATTTGGAATAGGGAAAGAGAGAGGCCGAGGCTATGGGGAGAAATGGAAGCTGTGACTCGTGAGGACAAACTGACGCTGGGTGGCTATGGGTAGGAAGGAAAAGGCAAGGTGTGAGGACGCTTGCTGTGTGAGAGAAGAAAAATGGAGGAAGGATCCAGATGGAGAGAGAATCTGTGAAAGAGGGGCCCTGCTACCCTAAGAAAACAGTAAAGACAGAAGCCTTGGTTCCAAAATGTTTCCCAAGTCCAGCTTCCGTTAGAACAACTGCCCTCTTCTTGGGTTAGGAGTTGGAACTTTTTGGTTGCAAACGAAACAAAATCCAACACTAATGGGTGTATATCGATTCATGTAACAGAGGAGTCCAAAGGTACTTCAGGCTCGGCTTGATCCAACAGTTCAAATAATGTCAAAGGCCAAAGAAATGTAAAAAAATAAAATAAAATAAAATTTCCTTACAACTTGCAGCCCATTAACAAGTACCTGAGACAGGCAGAGTGACCTCCCTCAAGGAATTCAACTGCCTTGATGTTAATACTTTGCTAGCCACAAAAAGCTACCTTACCTTGACATTAGCCTGACCTCCTGGATCCTGTAAGTCTTCTTTAAAATCCCTTTGGTTGGGGCACCTGGGTGGCTCAGTCGGTTGAGCGTCTGCCTTCGGCTCAGGTCATGATCCCGGGGTCCTGGGATTGAGCCCTGCATCAGGCTCCCTGCTCAGCGGGAAGCCTGCTTCTCCCTCTCTCTCTGCTGCTCCCCCTGCTTGTGCTCTATCCCTCTCTCTCTCAAATAAATAATAAAATCTTAAAAAAATTTTTTTAAAAATAAATAAAAATCCCTTTGGAGGTGCACCTGGGTGGCTCAGTCGGTTGGTTAGGCATCCGACTCTTGATTTCAGGTCAGGTCATGATCTTAGGGTCTGAGATGGAGCCCCGTGTTGGGCTCCACACTCAGCAGGGAGTCTGCTTGAGATTCTTTCTCTCCTTCTCCCTCTCTAAAAAAAAAATAAAAAATAAAAGATAAATAAATAAAAATCCCTTTGGAAACTTCCTTTATCTCTACCCCCCCCCAAGATATATGTTAACAATCATCCTTCAAACACATGGCCCACTGATATACATCTGAATGGTCTCATGAATCTTATCCATACAGCAGTAGCCCCTCAAGGTCCTGGAAGTTTTGCTCCAAATTCCTTAGAGACTTACACTCTATCCCTAATCCCCACTAACTAAAAAGTATATAATCAGTCACTCCTCACAATCCCAGTGCAGAGCTTCCTGTCCACGGGCCCTGTTCCTGTGCTATAATAAAACCACTTTTTTTGTACCAAAAATGTCTCAAGAATTCTTTCTTGACCATTGCTCTGGGACCCCAACATCACATCAACCCAATGTCTTACAGTTTCTCTGCCGAACCTTTTGCAAGAGGGGCTTCATCCTCAGTTTCCTCTCTGTGCCCTTCCCCATCTTAGGCCCCTCATGGTCTCAAGATGGCTGCAGCAATGCCAGACCTCACAGCTTCACACCAGAACACCTGCAAGTGGAGATGGAGCCCTTTCTGTAGCTGTCCACATTCTGAGATACAATCTCTCATTGCCTATCCCTGAACCGATCACGTTGGCCAGGTGGATGGGCTACATTGACTGGATTAGACTTATCATCTGCCATCAGTTTTCCCATCTATAATAACATTTGAGTGCTTATGATGTTCCAGGCCCTACATCACCCTTTACATGTGTTACCATGTTTAACCCTCACAAAAGGCATACAAGAAAGCTACTAGAATTATCCTCATTTCACCCATGAGAAAATGAAAGCTCAGAGAGGGTAGACACCTTGCCTAGGGTCACACAGCCATCACTTGGCAGAACTGCTGATTAGCAGCAGAAGCAAAAGCTGAAAGGGACCTATGGGATTATGGAGCCTGAGCTCTCAGCCCCCATGCTCTGCCTGTTGGGGGAGGGTGTCACTCACCAGCCCCCACTATTGTTATTCCACACCCTGTTGCTATTCTGGTGCCCCAAATCCCTTCCTTGGCGGCAACTATTTTGTCCATAGATGCTCAGGTTTCAGACTGAGTTTACTCAAAAGTCCTGCTCCCACCTCTGGGTTCCTCTGGACTCTATTCTACTCCACCTGATCTGTTTCCATGGAAACTGCTGGGCTCCTGCATCCCTTTTAACCTCCTTCCTGGGAAGTAAGGCCAGCTTTCTGGCACCTGGGTAGCCAGGCCTGACCATTACAAAGACCAAAGAAGCAATATCTGGAAGAAATAGTTCCAGGCAGAGGGAGGAACTCGATTGGGTTTCTGGTTTTCTCTTTGATGTGCTCCAAATTAACACCAGGTGCTCTGAGGAGCCCTGCCAATTATCCGGGCCCAGTGGGTGCTGGCTGCAAAGTTGTCATCTGTTCTCCAGACTCACACCACCTCACCGTCAACAGGCCCCCCCTCTCCCTTTGGAAAGCGACTCTGGGCCCTGAGGCAGAGAGCAAGTCGGGCAAGGCGTCCTGTGGCCAGATTCTAGGAAGCACATTGCACACACTTGGGGGGAGGTGGGGGACCTGGCACCTGGTCCCCAAGGACTCCATACACCCTGGAAACTGGAAACTGCAGCAGCCAGAATGTTCTCAGTATCCCACCCCTGCTGGGTCTCGGTTGGGTGTTAATCTCTCCGAGCTTTGGTATCCTTATATTTAAAATGGGCACTGCCCATCCGATAGGCTAGTTTTAAGGCCCAAACCAAACAAGACATATCAAGCCCTCTATCAAAGCATTTAAAGGTATCCTTGTGGTCATCATTCTTATTAGTGTTATAAAATGTGAGAAGGAGGTCCTGGGAGAGTAGCAAAACCTCAGGCATCTAAGCGAATTACAAGAGTCTCCATTCATGGAGATACAAGCGTAATCACTGCTTTCAAATATGCCCCTCGAATCTCTGTTTCATCCCTTAGCGATTTCCTATTCTGAGTCCATGGTTTTCTCTTCATGTTTAGTTTAAACTTGATCCAGTCTAACCTAAAACTCCAGTCTTTTCTCGGATTAAAAGTTTCCCATTCCCCGCACTGCAGCCAGACAAGGTCCTGGGCTCCCTCCTGGGCTGAGCATGACAGGGAGGTGGGGGGGGGTGGCCGCTGGCTCTGAGACATCCCCCCCCAGGAGGAGAAGTGGGGAGGAGCTCTTCTCACGGGTCTGGTCCCCGTGGGATGGGGGAGCTGCTGGTCTCCGGAGAGTCAGGGGATCCAGCAGAGTGGAATGAAAGTTTTCCTAGAGCCCTGACTTCCTTCAACACCAAAGGCTGAGCAGCAGGTCTGGCTTCCGCACCACCCTTAAACTCCATGTACCTTTCTCAGGAGGCACAGCCACCTCCAAAGGCTGCACACAACAGGGATGGGGTGCAATCCTTCTAGGCACTGGACAGGACAGCGTGGGCTTTCAGACAACTCTAAGTCCGAAACAGCACCATTTCTGTCTTCACATGGGGCCAAGGCTCAAGACTCCAAGGCCCATGGCCTTGGTTAAAGAGAAGGACAGGCAGGGGCGCCTGGGTGGCTCAGTCGGTTAAGCGTCTGCCTTCGGCTCAGGTCACGATCCCAGGGTCCTGGGATGGAGCCCCGCATCGGGCTCCCTGCTCCGCGGGAAGCCTGCTTCTCCCTCTCCCACTCCCCCTGCTCGTGTTCCCTCTCTCGCTGTGTCTCTCTCTGTCACATAAATAAATAAAAATCTTTAAAAAAAAAAAAAAGAAAGAAAAATGCAAGTTTCCATTTAAAAAAAAAAAAAGAGAGAAGGACAGGCATCGTGAGTCCCTCAGACAGGAGGTGCCTGGCAAGTGCGGTACTTGGCCCCTTTTCAGAACAACAAGAAAAATTCCTCCTAATATCCTGTGTTCATATAATAACCACGTTTTAGTTAAGCACATACCACTGCCAGGATTCTTGCTAGCTAACTCCTTGACTACATTACTTTTGTTCCTTACACTGACTGTGTGTGACCGATATCACTTTTATGACCTCTATTTTTTCCTAAGGGTCAAAGAGCTTGCTCATGGCCTCACAACTATTAAGTGGGTTTTGAGCCCGCAGCTTTCCGACCCCTGAGCAGAGCTTGTAACTCCTCAACATGACTGCTTCTGCAGTGCTTGGCTTGGGGATGAAGGACGAAGGGACTTACTTGGGCTTTGCAGCCCTCTGTATCTGAGATGGGCCCAGGGATGGGCCTCCCAGAAAGACTCCAATCATGCATCTAAAATGAATGATGCAGGGCTGTCCCAAGGCAGAGTTGGAGGTCACTATGGCCACACTGCAATCATGTCCAGGACCTCCCCCAGGCAAGCCAACATCCCTCCACACACACACCCAACCCCCATCTCAGCAGCTCTGGAAAGTAGGAAGCAAGAGCTCTAATCTCTTCCTCACCAGGAAAACCAAAGCAGCAAGGAGGTACTGGCTCGCTGGGATGGGCTCGCTGGCCCCACAGATCTGGGCCAGGGAAGAGGCAGGAGGGGAGGAAGGGGAGCCCAAAGGACAGTGTCAGAGCTGGAAGGGGCTGAGCCTATCCCCTGCAGGGCTCTGCAGCACTGTGGTGAAGAGCTTGTGTTCAGACTTCCCCTTGACCTCCTTGTGGGGCTGGCCCCTTTGGGAGCCATCGCTACCCCAGGAGAGGGATGCTGGCCAAGGAATCTCTTGCCAAGCTAATCACTGTTGATCTCTGGCTCCATGAAGGGCAGTGGGAACATCAATTCATTTAAACCTCAGAACAATCCTGAGAGGTAAATACCCACGTTCCCATTTTGCAGAAGAGAAAATTTGAGACACGAATAGGTTATGTAATTTGCCCAAGGTCACACAGCTTATTCTGGGATTCAAACCTGATTCTAGGGTGCCTACCCTTAACCACTGAGCCATTCTGCCTCCCCACAGGCAGTGCAAGAGAAATCCCCAGCAACTCTGGTGAATTTCCCGGCCAGGGGCTCTCCTCTGGCACAAGACGGAGGGGAAGAACTCCTTTTCTCCTCTAGTGTGTTCCTGCAAGAAACTCTAAGCACATCTGCTCTGAGCAAAATCAAGTGGTTTTGGAGCCTTCGCTCTGTACTGTCCCTTTGAGTCTGGCTCTAGGCTCATCCCTCCCTCCAAGGGACAACCTTCACCCTCTGTCTCCTGCCGACTCCTCTGGCCCAGCGACCTTGTTTTTGATTCTCACTTACCTCCTTCCCTTTCGCTCTCCCCTCAGAAGGCAGTTCAGCTAACACTCATTAGCACGTGTTAATGAGCATCAATTCATTTCTCAGTCGCTCAGCAGGAGAGGGGAGAAAGGAGGGCTGCTCCAGGGGTAATGGGTGCACGGGGCCTGGAGGATCCAGGGCTCAAGCTCCTGGAGAGAATGGGGAGGGAGCCCAGTGCCCAGCTTGGGGAGTCCTGGTCTGCTGTCCTCAGGACTGTGCCCTCAGCAGCTACTTCTGTTTTCTCTGAGACCAGCACGGAACATTCCTAGTCAGCAGTGAATGTTCTCTGCCCACTGGCGGAGGCAGATTCCCAGGATGTCCTTAGGTGAGTGCAGTTAAGCCCCCGCAGCGGAGGTAGTTCAGACACTCCTTGAACTGTCTCAAAGCCCCCAGAGCCTGTCCAGGGTGAGGCAGGGAACCACACCACAGAGGGACATAGTCAGTCAGAGGAGGGCAACAACCAAGACCCAAGGAGACCGTGGAAGTCCTTCCTCCCCTCCATCTGGATCCTCCCTGGGTGTCTCTGATTCCAGCCGCACGCCCCCCAACAAAGCCTTGAGAACTCTTGGCTTCTCCCCAAGTATGGGCTGCACCGAGGGACCAGGAGAGCATGGGAAAGCGCTGGGTTCAAATTCTAGCTCGGCCCCTCTTTGCTAGGCAAGTCATGTCGTCATTTTTTAGTCTCAAGTCCCCTCCTCAGAAAAGTGGTCCCTGTTCTTCCTGCTGTGGAAGGGTCAGACGAGAGGAGGCCTGAGAGACCTAGAGAACCGCGAAGTGCAGGTGCTAACTACTTGTCAAGCTTGTATTATTATTACTATTCGTGGCGTTGCTGTTACTATTATTACTACTGCTCCCGCTAGTAACAATACGGGGTGCCGGCTGCACTCAAGAAGGTCAGAGAGAGGCAAGAGCAACCTCTCCCCCGCCTCCGCAGCGGGGGACCTCTGCTTCCCTGCCCGCGCGCCAAGCGGTCTCTATGCACCCACCGCGTCCCCACTCCGCGCCCCCTGGCCGAACCCCCGCGCCTCCGCCGCTGCCGCCGCCCCGCCGACACCCTGGCCGATTCTCTGAGCGCGCGCGCCCCCTGCCGGCGGCCGGGCGCGGGCGCAGCCTCCGGACCGTATATAAAGGCAGCGTGGCGCGCAGGACCTGGCCGAGTGCGGGAGCTGAGCCGGGCGCAGGGACAGCGCTTGTGCGCCTGAGGTCTCTGAGCCGCTCGCCATGGCTAGCCCGCAGCAGCAGCCCCCTTACCTGCACCTGGCCGAGCTGACGGCGTCCCAGTTCCTGGAAATCTGGAAGCACTTTGACGCAGACGGTCAGTAGATCTCTCAACTTCTGTGCCCGTTCGCCCCCAGGGAACCTGCGGTGGAGGGGAAGGGGACAGCGCTGATGCGGACAGGCGTCCGTTTGCCCCGGGGGGTGTTTGGGCCCCAAAGCCTGCTGAGGTCGGGGTCTGGAGTTTGGGAGACACCCGCGCTGCTCAGGTGACAACTGTCAGCAACTTTTCTTCTCTGACATAGACGGCAGAGAGCCCACCAGCTTTTGCAGCCTCATTCTGGGCAAGTGGGAGCTTTCCCAGAGAGGAAGCCTGGGCGGGCAAGGCTCCCCATGACTCCCCCTGCCATCTTATCTTCCCCGCCTTTCTCTTCAAGGTAATGGCCTGCCTTCAGCTACTGCAGCCACAGGTCTCAAAAGCCCACTCGCTTCTTTCGTGGGGTTCTCCTTTTGTTTAATACCAGCTTAGCCCGCCCCCCACCCACTGTCCTGGAGGTTGGGGCGAGCTGGGGGATACTGAAGGGAAAGCCTGGGCCTCCCCAGACTAATTGGCTGGGAGCGGGAGTGGAGAGTGACCTCGGGGCCCTGAACATCCCTTGGGCTTCCTTTGCCCATTCCCCATCCTCCCTGGGCAAATGGGTCCCCTACACAGCAGCAGTGGGTGTGGTGGGGGCCGGGTTGTGGGACCAGCCTGACATATTCCCTCATGGTGATAGTCCTGGGTGCTTTGGGTGACATCTCTGGTGGAGGGAGGCACAATCCTAAATGCCTACCGAGACACTGACTCACCCAAAAATCGAGGGCCTGACTGAATGACCATAGGTGTCTCCCAGGGCTGGCATTCCAAGAGTTTATGATGGTCTGACTCAGGCATAAAGGGAGGCCCCCCTTTAGGAGCTTCTGATATTGCTAGAGACGTTTTCTCCACCCCTCCAAAAAAACTAAGTGATCAATTCCTTTCTCTGAGGTCCTGGCTGGGATGGGCATCCCAAACGTTCAGGCATCTCAGATCACTGGCAGGGTGGTGGCATCGGGTGTTAATGCTGGGAGTGACAGTGAGGGGGATGGGAACCAGAGGGAGGATCAGCGGTGGCTCACGTAATTCTTCCCTCCTCCTTGCCTCACCTCTGCAGGGCATGCAGGTGGCTAAACAGAGGCCCTCTGCCCGGAGTGCTTGGAGAGGCAAGGGTTAATGCCCAGTAAAGTTAATGAGTCAAGTTTTGTTCCCTTACAGCCACCTGAGAAAGCAGGGTTGAGAGCCAGGCAGAGGACCAGGCAGGTAATACCCAGGTTGGGACAGTGGTCTGCCTGTGAATTACTGAAGGAGGTGGGTAGGTTGTTAAATCTGTAAAATGGGGACAAAGAGGGGTTGTACTTCCAGTCCCCAGCTTGTGCCATAAAAGTGCCTTGGTGGAAAGGGCTGTAAGGTGCAGCCTCTTAGTATTCCAGATGACATGCACATTCCCTAAGGATGCTTCTGCAAGTTTATCTGCACCAGAGACTTGCATGATTGAAGGAAAGTTACCAAGTGGCCAAGGTTATACCACCGGCCTCCTGCCAGATGAGTCAGCTATAATAAACAGAGGGCTCCATAGTTTCTACTTCCCCCCTGTCCTCGTGGGGACAACCAATAGCACTCTCAATAATCACGCAAACCCTTACATTTATCTGAGACCTCATACTGTTCCAAACACAATCGCACCTTCTGGAGTCCCGGTGAGGCTGCTGGGCAGGCGAGGTGCTCCTTGTGCAGATGAAGACAGAGGCACGAGGGGCGAGTTCTCTGAGGCTGTATATAGCAAGGTAGTAGTGGGGCTGGTTCCTGGCCAGTGTTTATTCCCTGGTTTGGGACGTGTGTTTGGGTTGGAAGAGGGGTTTTTCCATGACAATAGGTACCAGTTTCCCTCCCACTTGTCCACAGAAGAGCTGCTACCACCCCCAGCCTCGGAGGTGATGAGCTGTTCCTTTAATCTCAGAAAGGGGTCCTTTTGTTGCCTGGAGCAAAGCTAAGCTAGCACCAGACCAGAGTCCAGCAAACACCCGCAAAGCCTCTGGCTCCTCCTGCTCCCATGTGAAAGGGGATCTCCGTGCTTGCTTCTTGGCTCCTTGTCTACCAGACACCCCATTGCCCTCTCTGGCCACTGCCTCAGGGAGGTCCCAAGGAGGAGCCCCAGACCTAACAGAGAAAGAAGACAGAGGGGTTTGCAGAGCCAGACATGGCAGAGAGGTGATTTAGGAAAATGAGGATACAGCCAAATTGGAGCTCTACTGAAGGATCCAGAATTAGGCCGTGGACTGCCTTGCTCTATAACTTCCCTACCCAAGCCCTCCCGCACATGCAAAGGCTGCTGGAGAGCTCACCCCTCTCCCCTGAGGCACCCCCTGCCCTATCTGGGCCTCCCCCTTACTAACTCTGGCTTCTGTGTTCATCATGCGGGTTTTTTTCCTGCTACGGAGTCCCCCTGCCGCTTACAAACTTAAAGAGCTCTGGGAGGACTCCCCTTTGCAGCCCTCCAGGTCCCTGGAGCCCAGTTAGGCACAGCCCCTGGGGGAGGGAGCCACTGCCCCACTCCTCCTGGACCCTCTAAGAAACAAAGACAAGGCAACCCTAGGAGAAGCTGGATGCCAAAGCGAGTGGAGATGGGGCGGGAGGCTCAGCCCGTTCCTAACCAGGAGGAAGCATCATTCCGGTGACTTTGTCCTAAGAGTTAGATTCTTTTCAAAATCCTCATCAGTGTTGTGGAAAAAGGAAGGAGTGGGTGTTTGGAGAGAGAGAAACTGGGACTCAAAGAGGCAAAGTTCTTTTCACAAGATCACACGGCAAAGGGGTGGGGGCGCAACCAGGAATCCTATCTCCTAGTGCTCTGTTCCATCCCTGGATGCTCCCTCAGCAGTGAGCCGAGGCCACGCATCTGGGAGGATTCAGATGTCATCTCTCAAAGGCAGAGGTAGAGAAGACAGTAGTCAAACCCACGCTCTGACCCACATACCACCTCCATGCTCAGAGTGACCCTTACATGGCCCTCCATGTCTGAGTCCCTGTCCAGTGTAGCCTGATAACTTCTTTGTCAGGAATGTCCTCACTCTGCAAGATCCAAGCAGCTACAGGATGCCCCGCTTGGAGCCCACACTCGCCTGTCCATGTGGTTCTGATCAGACGGGCCACCGGGTTCTTGTTCCGCTGATGACCAGTAGGAATTTCCATGGAGAGCCAAGGTGTGGCTCAAAAGGGAAAAACACTTCAGCCTTGAGAAGCCACTGAAATCACAGGGACAAGATGAGTTCTCTCCCAGAGACCAGCAGACACCTGGATCCAAACAGGGAATGCCATTCACCCCCAGAATCTGTCTGACATAGATATACCCTTACGTGTACAAAAAGTTGGGGGAACAAGGGCATCTATTACCGAATTCTTGGGAATACTGAAAATTTGAAGGGAAATGTGCTTCACCAGGGAGGAGAAAAATGAATTATACCAATCTCTACAGGGGAATATTATGCAACCAAGCAGAGTGAGGTGGAGCTTTTCCATTGACGTGGGAAAATGTCCAAGATGTACTATTAAGATTTTTTTAATGGTAGCAGGACACTATTACTGTATGAACCCATTTTCATTATTTACGAAGCGCATATGCTGGAAGATATTTGAAAGATAGCACATGTTATAGGGAATAGAAAATGGTGGTTCTCTCTACAGAGGGGATGAGGTAAAAATTAAAAGTCATTTGCTTTAAGTTAATTTCCAGAGTGTTTGAAAATTTTATAAGAGCTTATGTTTCTTGGGTGAATCTGCAAGACAGTAAAGATGTAAAAAGATATATATCTGCAGGTGTGGGAATCTGCCCAGACTTCTGGGCATTTGCCTGCCTCCAGATGGCCCTGGTGACGCGGGGGGTTCTCAAAGCCTCTTGCAGGGAGTGAGCCTTGTTCCCCATCCATGGGGGCCCCGAGGCCTTGAAAATTATTGAGAGGAAGGCCCTGCCCTGTCTTCCCTCTGCTGTCCTCCTACACCCGATGGTAATAACAGAAGCATCCCCCCAAGCCACGCACCACCAACACCCATCAGACCCGAGCACCCAGGCAGGCCTCCCAGAGCTTCACAGCTAAGTGTGCCTGCAGGGAGAGGGGAGGAGAGCGAAGCCATATGGCTTCTCCAAGGTGGAGAGAGGTCTGGGCAGCTTGCACTGGGATACTAAGTGAAGGCGCTTGGAACAGTAAAAAAAGACTTGCCCAAACACGGTTCCAGAATACCTGGTATAAAGTATTTACACAAACACTATAACATGTACAAGGTAGTATTATTGTGCTATTCCTAAAATGATTATAGGACTCCTAAAAACCATCACTTCTTGGCACAAGAAAGTCAGAGGGATCTGGTGTGGGGAGCCGAGGTTGGAGCTGTCTTTTAACCCTGTCCGCCGATCTCTGTGGGGTCTGTGTGTCTCATCTGGGACAGCAAGGGATGGGCTTGGGGGTCATGATGGCAGGATGTGGGGTTCTTTGGGAGCAGCCTCCTGTCCCACCGGGGTAAGCCCTAGGAATCAGTCCCTCACTCCGCTTTCACCCCCAAACCCCCAAATGCTTTGCTAACAGTGCCCTTTGGTGTGTCTGCAGCGTGCTGGGTGGCCCTGCGCTGGTGGCCTCTGTGGGCGCCCTGGGCCCCACAGCATGCCCCTGGGGATGATTGCACCAGCCAGGGAGGCTCTGTGTCTGTGAGGAGCTGGGGCTCCCCAGGGAGGCAGCCCGGGGACAAGTTTTCACAAACAAGACAGCTTGAGCCCGCCTCGCCAGGAGCAGCCACCAGCCCAGGGAGCCTGTGTCCCTGCCCGCTCACCATGGTTATTCCCCTCCAGACTTAAGTGGCTGTCCTGGCTGAAGCCCTGAGGGAAGTTTCCAGGGCTAAGAAGACCCTTCGGGGAACTCTCTTCCAACACCTGGGGAGCCCGAATTACTAGAGCAGGTGTGCACCTCTTCGAAAATAGTGCCTCTCCTGGCAGCTCTCCTGCCCGTGGCATGCCATGCCCTCCTTGGCCCAGCCGGGCCCATCTGGGGCCTCTGGCCTCGCCTGGCGCTGCCCCCACTCTTCCTTGGCTCTCTGCTGCCCAATCTGCCCTAGCCTTCTGGCCTCCCCCAAGCCTGGGAACCGGCCCAGCGTTCGGCTGCCAGATGTCCACAGGCTCAGAGGACCCAACCCAGCTTCAGAACCACTGTTCCAGAAGCAGCATGGCCCAGAAACACAGACTTTAAAAGTCAGATCTGAACGTTCTGTGTTTTTTCAGCCCTGGAAGTCGCTGGGAGAAGAGTGTGCATGTGTGTGCGCGCGCGCATATGACTGACAGAGAGAAGCCACGACAAATGCAGGTGTGGGCAGAGGTCGCCCCTGGGATGAACGGTACACACGCTGTAGGCTGTGACTAATCTCTTTCCCCCTCAAACTCCTCCTCTCCAGCCCCCTCACCTGTCTGCTTACCTGGCTGAGTCCTGGAGAGCAGAGGAGGTGGGGAGGGGGGCGCTCCTTGTAAATGGTGCGCACCCCGGAGAGTAATATTAATATCAGGGCGGAATTGGAGGAAGCCAATTTCTGGCCCCAGCGGGTGGGGTTTGACTGTCCCGAAGGGTGCTCAGGCTTCGGGGATAGAGGGCTATTTGCCTTTCCATAAATCTGAACTCCAGATAGACAACCAGGTGGCTTGGTCTCAGGAACACTTTCTTAACGAGGAAGTCTGAAACTTGGCAACGCCTGTCCTGGATTTCTCTAACCTGTGCCCCACAGGGAAACACGGACTGATGAGTGCTGCTGAGGCTAGGCCCATAGTTCTCAAACTTGAATGTGTAGGAGGCCTTGTGAAAACAGATTTCGGGGTCTCACTCCCAGCACTTCTGTCTCAGGAGTTCTTGGGTAAGGACTGGGATTCTGCACTTCTAACAAGCTCCCAGGTATTTCCAATGCTGTTGTTCCACAGACCCCACTTCCAACAGCAAGCCCTCATCCTCCAGACCTGCTAAATTAGACTCTCCACTTTAATAAGATCCCCAGGTAATTCTTGCATCCCTTAACACTTGAGACTCACCATAAAACGGTCCTTAACCCTGACTGCACGTTAGAATCACCTAGGGAGCTTTGAAAACAGGCCCACAAGAAGTCCCCACCCCATCAATTAAATCAGAAGCTTTAGGGGTGAGGCCCAGACAATGGTATTGTTTTAAAAGCTTTCCAGGTGACTCTGATAGACAGCCTGGGCTGAAAACCAGTACTCTCTACAATGAGCTGAGGAGTTTAAAGCCATGGACTGGTTCAGAGGACAGAGGTTAAAAAATGATGCTTTCCACTCATGTGAGATTTTACATTTTCCAGAATGCTCTCACAACAATACTTTGTGTGACTCTCACAACAGCTCTATGAAGCAGAAAGGGCATAAACAGTTATACTCATTTTAGAGATCAAGAAATGGAGGCTCAGAAAGATTGACTTGCTCGACGTCACATGGACAGTCACAGAGCTGGTGGCAGAATTATACCTCTTACTGTTCAACTCTTAGAAAAATCTGTACATATGAATCTCAGTGAGAAACAAGTAGGTAGGCCTCTTTCCAACGGGGGGCAGAGCATCTGTCGGTCAAGGCTTTCCAGGTGTCTGTGATCAGCTTAATTGTAAAGAAGTGTTGTCTCACTTTTTTTTAAATATTTTTTTGGTTATGAGAGTGAGAGCGTGCATGCGCGCAGGCACGAGGGCTGGGGGAGGAGCAGAGGGAGAGGGTTAAGGAGCCTTCCCACTGAGCAGGAAGAAGGAGCCAGACAAGGGGCTCGATTGGAGGACCCTGAGATCCTGACCTGAGCCAAAATCAGACACTCGACTGAGCCACCCAGGCGCCCCCAAGTACTGTTGTCTGTTTCAACTGAGGGAAACTGAGGCACAGTGGTGGTGAAGAATAGTAGCAAGAGTACAATAAGGGAAGATGCAGGGCCCCTGACTCCCACCCAGCCCCTTCTTCCTAATGTTCTCAGGATGTGGTTTGATAGGAAGGTAAGGAGTGGTGGTTGCTATGGTAACCACATTCTTATCAATGCCTGTCCACAGGAGATTTGCTTGGTGGCCAGTCACCCCAAAGCCCTGATACGAGGGTCTAGAAAAAGTAATCCATTTTTCTTGTGCTGAAGTCCGCCCTGGAAGGATGTAGGTCAACCCGTCCTCCACTCCAGACGGGGATAGCAGCTGCCTGGGGGAGTGGATGGGGGTTGCCCTGAGGGAGACCAAGTAGGAAAGGCCTTTCTCCCCAGTGAGGAGGTTGCCCCTTCCGGGGCCCCGCAGCCCCTGCCTCCCTCTCCGATCTCTGCCCCTCTCCCTCCGCCTTCAGCTGGTAGATCCTGGTTGTTCTTGTTTGGCTGCTTTGCCCCACTAGACCATGAATGCTCCTGGGGAATAAGCCCGTATCTAGGACTTGTCTATAGCTCCCTGAGCACCGGGGACAAAGTCAAACTGTTGTTTACTTGCAACAGTATAGGTTTGTTGAATTGAGCTACCTTTTCTCTCTTTGTTGGGGGCATGGAGAGGAAGTGGTGGTGGGATTCCTAGAAGGTTGCTCAGGCCGTGCAGGGTGGGTGCGGGGAGGGGACCTCTTAACCGTGGCACTCTCCTGGCTCCTCCCCACTGCCTCTGCTGTTATTCTTCCCTTTCTCTTCCTCTGCCTAGTAGCTGGGGCTTCTCAGAGAGGCCTTCTCTGCCCTCCCCATCAAGTAGCCCTGGGAGCCCGTCTCCGTTCTATTATATCATCTTTCCTTTTCCTTGCTATTTGTCTGCCCCTGCCCCGTCCCCACCCCATTAGAACATAAGCCCCATCCTGGCAGACCCCGTCTAGCTCACTTTTACACACCTGGTGCCTAGCATACAGCAGGCACAAAGTGGATGCTCAAGAAATGTTGAACGAATGAATGAGTGAATGAATGAATGAAACCTAGATCAGGAATTAGGATACTGCAGTTCTGGTCCTGCCTTGCTGCGTGTCCCTGAACAGATTGCTTACCTTCTCTGTGCCTCAAGTTTCTTTGTCACAAGAAGAGGATTCTACTCTGCCCTGTTATGATCCTGTGTGTCTGGAAGGAGTGTGACAACTTGAAAGATGGGAGCTCGATCTTGTACATTGTCATACCCACCCCCAATGGCAACCTACACAGGGCCTTACACATAGTGAGGTTTCAGACTATCTCCTGAAGCAAAGAAAGAAGCAAATATGCTCTGAAAAATTAGAAGTGTTGTATCCTGATGTTCACAAGTGTCCATGTCTCCTGCTGGGCAAGGTGCTAGCTGACCGGTTCTGGAGGTTATTAAACCACCATTAAACCTTTCCAGAACAAGAATAAACGTAAGTACATTTATTCTTTGTAAGTTTCAGAGAAACCCCAAGGAAAAAGTGGGTCCCACAGGTCTGTACTTTTCTACTTTTTTTTAAAGATTTTATTTATTTATTTGACAGAGAGAGAGAGAGACAGCGAGAGAGGGAACACAAGCAGGGGGAGTGGGAGAGGGAGAAGCAGGCCTCCCGCTGAGCAGGGAGCCCGATGCAGGACTGGATCCCAGGGCCCGGGGACCATGCCCTGAGCCGAAGGCAGATGCTTAACGACTAAGCCACCCAGGCGCCCCTGTACTTTTCTACTTTTCTTTTTCCCATTCATATTGCTCAATGGGACATGGCTCAGTGCTGGCTGCACCTGCTTTGGCCTCCTCCTGCACCCCAGATCTTCTCGGCCTAAAGCAAGCAGCCCAAGGTCAAGGTGTTCCCCAGCCTGGGCAGCCAACAGAAACACCAGCCGTGGTGGTAATGACCACTGGCATTTTGGAGGCTCACCGTGGGCCAACACGTTCCATGTGTTTTTACCCCCATGGGGGTCTTCACTGCCAAACGTAGGAGGAAGGCACCGTCATTATCCCTGTTTTATAGGTGAGGAAACAGGTCTGGAGAGGTGGCATCCCAGAGCAAACCAGTGAGTAAAAGAGGCAGGACAAGAAGTGGGTGTGGATACTTCTGCAAGAAGTGTGGGTAACCTGCCCGCACCCCCCTTCGTAGCAGGGTCGGCTCTCAGGCTGGTGAGGCGTGCCAGTCAGAGCTGAAACCCATCCTTCCAGATCATTGCAGAGACTGATGAGGAAGAGAAAAGGTACTTGCTCCTTCAACTCGGAGGCACCAGCAGCTAGACTGCCTTTTGCCTAGAAAACCCTTGGCCCTCACGCCCCCTCTCCAGCCGGCCTCACGGGCCATTAGATACACGCTCGCGAAATTCCAACTGTCCCAAGAACGATGACCACTCTATGCCAGGGGAAAAAGGGAGCTCAAGTCCCCTTCCTCCACCCGCTAAATACAATTACATCTTTTCCCTGCAGACAAAACTACATCATTTATCTCCCGGGATCCTCCATGCATGTTTATTGTAGCATCTTCTCCACTAGGGGGGCGCCTCCACGGTTCGATTGTTGGGAATCGAAAATTCTCAGGGGATGCCAGGGGGTAGAGGGTGGGAAGAACCCCCACCCCATCCCACCCCCAAGGGCCAGGATAAATACTCCTTTTTTATTTTCTTTGTTTCGTTTGAAATTCCATCTGCCCTTGAAGAAAGCTAGCAGGTGACTATTCTCTATAGGAACCTTGCTCAATCATTTTAAATCAGATCTGAAACTTGACTTTAGGCCAGTGGTTTCCAAACTTGCTGCACATGGAAATCACCTGGGGAGCTTTACAAAAAAACTCATTATGCTTCGTTCACACCCCAAACCAATTACATCAGCATGTCTGGGGGTGGAAGTCAGAAATCCATTTTTTTTAATGATCCCAGGAGATTCCAGTTTGGGGGAATGTGGGGAGCACTGTCTTCGCTCTGTCTGATTTCCCACCCAGAAGTGCCTCCTCTCAATCACAGCAGGGACTAGTGACCTTGGCCGTGGGCTCAGCTCACCCAGTCTCTAGGCCTTCTGGGTTCAAGACTTGAGAACCTAAAGGGCCTCTCGCCACTTAATGTGCTCTTCAAAGTCAGGCGCTGACCTTGGGGCCCGGTCCTGATCTTTGCACTTTTCACCCCAACTCGTTCCATCTTTTCCTCACGTTGTGGTCACTGAACTGGAATAAGAGCCACATTTACCGTCCCCTCATAATGGGTGGCTTGGTGGGCTCTACATACAAAATCCCGTTTCAGTGTCAAAACTCATTTTGCAGCTGACATGGGTTAAATGACTTTTCCAAAGTCCTACAGGTAGTGAGTGAGCAGAACAGGGTTTTACTCTGCGTCCACAAACCTCACGGCCTCCTCTCTTCATGGCCCTGCAGTGGGTCGCCTCCCCTCTGCATAATCCTGGTGACTGACACTCCCGGGTACCCCCAGCCCAAAGGACAGACGCTCTGCCTTTCTTTCTTTCTAGTTCCCCAGAGCTGCTGTAACAAAGTACCACCGACCGGGTGGCTTAAAACAACAGAGTTTTTTTTCTCTTACCGTTCTGGAGGCTGGAGGTCCAAAACTAAGGTGTAGGCAGCATGCTTCCTTCTGGAGGCTCTTGGGGACAGTCCTTCTGTGTCTCTCCCCCAGCTCCTAGTGGTTTCCCAGCCAGTTGCAGACAGTTCCGGCTCGGCCCACTTCTACCAGCTTGGCCCAGATGCCGGTCTCTCCCAGCGTTCTCTGACTACTGAAAGTATACCCCAAAGACACACGGTTACTAATCTTGCAGCCGTACAGTTGAAAGCAGGACCTGCATCCCTAATGCTGCACGATCCGAGGCCAACCCAGACACCTGCTTGTTGACCAGGGAGGAGTTCTCCACGAAGCCCCTGACTTCCCCATCCCCTCACCAACCCCCCATCAGTCTTACTATTCAGCTCTGAGGTCAATTGCTTTTTTTTTTTTTTTTTTTGCTTTGCTTTCTTCACAGGAAATGGGTACATTGAAGGTAAAGAGCTAGAAAACTTTTTCCAAGAGCTGGAGAAGGCAAGAAAAGGATCTGGCATGGTAAGCCCAGTACTCTGTCCCATTGTTTGATTTTTCTATCATCGTGATTGCGGCTTTGGTCAGCACTGTCTGTCCCCAAGTTATGCATCTCCTAAGCCAGCCTGACATCTCTGGTCTTGACCTTCCAAGTTTTTCTTTTATTTGTAAGGATTTTTTCAATTGGAATCATCCTTTAAAAAGAGAACCTTCCTGCAGTATCTTTGGGTGTCTGGGATTGAGGGGTGTTCATGAATGGATACCAGGGGTTACTGAACCCCCCAAAACTGCAAAGCTTTGTGTCTGTGTATATGTGTATAAAAGCTTTTTTTTTTTTCCTAAGATTCTCAGGGGGGGTCACGACTCAGTTGGATGCCTCAGGGGTTTGAAGTGTCTTTATTCTAGACTGAGGTTTCTCAGCCTCGGCACTACTGACAGGGCTGGATAATTCTTTGTCGTGGGGAGGGGCTGTCCTGTGCATTGTAGGATACATAACAGCACCACTGGGTCTCCCCATGAGATGCCAGGAGCATCCCCTCCAAGTTGTGACAATCAAAAATGTCTTGAGAAATCACCAAATGTCCCCTGTGGGGGGCACAGAATAATCCCCACCAGAGAACCACTGTTCTAGACCAACAGAATCTGGAATCCTCAGCAAGGACCTAGAGGAACACAGGATTACTCCAAACCAGCATCTGAACCAGGTAGTACCTACTGGCCTCATCTGTGGTGGTGTCAGACTGCCTTTCTTCACCTGCCTGAAGCGACTCCAAATCACGTCCCAGCCCCTTCATGGTAGGGTCACTGTGGGGCCCGTAGTCACGAGCTGCCACTATTAAATTCACTGAAGCCTTGGGAGGACTGTCTGAAATACTGAAAAGCTGAGGTAATTGGAACTAGTTTATTGGGATTCCCACGTCTAGTTCTCAAAGATACATAGTCAGACCCATTACCACGCCCAGCTCCCGCTGGTCCTTTGGGGGTCTCCCCACTCTCCCCAGCTGCATGTCTGCTGGCCGGTCCGCTGCTTCTTAGCAAGTCTTCATGGGGCACTTTGGGAGATGAGTCACAAATCCACCGGTGAGCTTCTGGTCCAGAGCCCAGCAGAGTGCCCCCAGCGAGGGGGGGTCTGGCCATGGGCTTAGGCGATGGCGATGATTCATGGGTTTGTTTATCAACTGTTCCCCTATGACCCCTCATTACTAGGATAAAGAAGCCTGCATCACAGAAAACCCAGGCTTCAAAACTGATTCTGGGATCCTGGGGCAGGTGGGGGAATGGGTTTTGATGAAGTGCTTCTAGTCTGAAATCTTAGTCGCTCCCTTCCTCAGATGGCTTCAGGGGTGACTCTCAAGTCTGTCAACAACCATCTCAACTGACACCATCCGGAACTGGCGTTCAGAGCAGCTGTTATAGGGCAGAAGGAATATTGGCCTTGGAAGCAGGCACCACGAGTTCCAACTCTAGCTACACCGGGTGGTCACCTCGGGAGAAGACCCTTCACCTCAGCCTGCACTGAAGTGTAGAAGGGACAGGCGACTCACCTCACTGGGGCTGCTGTGAAAGCTAAACCGGCTGACCCCATCTGAGATAGGGGCGTAGGAACATTCCGTGCACACTTGTAAATGTAAGGCAATAAATACTGATGAATAAATCGTGGCAAATTAAAGCCGGTTCCCAGGTAGAAAGCAGTAGAAGGGTATACAGAAAAGACTCTAACCTGAAGAATGGGTAGAATTCTCCTGGGCCCAATCCGAGGAAGCCCCCAGCCCACCCAGAAGTCATCAGAGAAGGCAAGAGTCCTCAGCTGCTCAAGCAGATTGACCATTGGTGAGGGACGAGGAAGAGTCCATTAATGCATAGAATTATTCAGCAGCACCCAAAACAGGCTAAGATTGGAGAATTTTGGAGAGCCTTATATTTAAAGTAGGTAGTGATGGGCTAAAGGAGATTTTGAAGTTGTCTGCCTTTGGAGTAGTCACAATAATCTAAAGGATAATTGAAATTACCCCTCAGCTTTATGAAGACTTTCTCCTCACCTTCCCTCCTGGCATAAAATTAGGGTGAAAAAGGTCATGAATTGCCTTTAGACCTGAGAGAAGAAAATGTGCGATTTACCTTGCTCTCGGATAGTGCTAGTATATTCCTTGTGGAATAAGTTGGCTTGTATGAGAAGTTGCCTTGGTAAAATGTTGGGGCCTCAGTTCTCACATCGGAGTGATAGGAATAAGTCCTTGCCCTTCTGATACAGTTGTGGTTTAATCCTGTCTCAAAGGCAGAGGGCATGTTTGATTGCATGAATTGCATGGGGGTGGGGTATATGTCCTCATGTGACTGAGCCTCAAAGGAGAGATCGCTTGGGCTTGGAAGGATCTTGGGAAGGAGAAGAGTGCAGACCTGACCACTCAGAGAATCAGCCCGGCCTGGTTCCGTGCCTCCACATTTGGGGGCACAGAATGATTCACGCCACTACCACACCAAGCAGGTGAGAGATCCGTGGTTCCCATGGGGCCCGGCAGCCCAGTCAGCCCCCCTCTGTCTTTCCTCAGATGTCAAAGAGTGACAACTTTGGGGAGAAGATGAAGGAGTTCATGCAGAAGTATGACAAGAACTCGGACGGCAAAATCGAAATGGCTGAGGTGAGTCCTACCGTCCTGGCTAAGAGCTACTCCGCCAAGCACAGGTGTCCTTCTGGGCCTCTAAATGGGGGGTGGTCTGGAAGCCCCCACCCCACCTCCAGCACTTAGGCTGACCAACGAGAACAGGCGGGACTTTTTCTGTGCCTCACGAGGAAAGAAGCAACAAACATTGGCCTAAGACAGGGATGGAGACCTTAGGTGCTGTCACGGTCCCAGCAGCTACTGCAAATGGGTGAGGATCCCAGCTTAAGAGAGGAAGGAGCACAACAGCTGGAGAACAAGACAGTTCGTGCCCCGCCGAAAGGCATCTGAAGGCAACAGTTTTAATTAATTAATTTTTAAACATCTAATTTGCATATATAGCACGTATCATATATATGTAATATAAATACACACACGTTTATATTTGCATAAACACATATTGCTAAAACAGAAATAGAGGCATGTTAAGAACTTAAAGAGTGTATTTGAGCAAAAATTGATTTGAATGGGGCAGTGCTAAACCAGAGGTGGCTAGGAACACTCCACCAACAGTAGCTGGGGAAGATTCTTATAGAGAAGAGGTGGGAGCAGAGCAAGGGAATCATTTGACTGGCTAGAGCTTAAGTGGCTGCATTATTTGAGAGCACCTTGTCGGCTGTTCAGTTTCGGTTTGGGTTTGCTCACAGAGGCTACTAAGGCGTTAAGCCCACCTCCGTTTAATGGCTTCCTTGTTTAATTAAACAACTTATGTATACACACATACACACACACACACACACACACACACACACACATACGCATGTGTGTGCCAGCCTAACCAAACGCCTGTGGCCATCAGTTTGTGATGTGTGGTCCAGGGCTCAGGAATAATGGTGGCAGTACAGGAATGAGGGCATAGCTCCTCCCAGGGTGGATTGGGTGGGATGCTGCCTCAGGGCAGTGCCCCAGAAGCAGAGACTGAGACAGAGATTCAAGTGGATGGGATGGATTTATGGAGAGAGAACTCTCAGCAGAAGGGAAGAGGCAGAGGAAGGAGCTAAGGAAGGACGCAGTCTCAGCTGGAGCTGGGTCTTGGCCTGATCTCACGGCAAGCTCTGGCGTGTGGATTGTGCCAGAGCTGGTCTCACCTTGGGGCAAGGGATGGGGTGGTCCTTTGTACCCCCAGTTCAGTCAGTCGTGGGATTCAGGCTGCCCCCTCCAGGTCAGGGAGGTGGTTTGTTGGAGGGCAGCTCTGCTGCAGGGGGCAGCTCTGAGCCATTAGCCGGTGTCCTTCATGGCGTGAGGGATGGCCCACCAGCCTAGCTAAGGGGGGATCTGGGAAGGGCACCAAGAGCATAGATGTCTAAGCTGCAAGTCTCAGAAAATGGGCTCAAATGGGCTTAAACCAGGGGTCACCAGACTCTTTTCTGGAAAGATCCAGATGATGGTAAATGTTTTAGGATTTGGAGGCCATATAGTTTCTGTCACAATTCTTTCAACTCTGCCACTGTGGCACGAAAGCAGCCATAGAGAGTATGTAAATGAATGGTCATGGCCCCGTTCCAAGACAAGTTCATTTACAGAAACAGGCATTGGGCCAGATTTGGCTCATGGCCCACTGTTTACCTACTCCTGGCTTAAACCATGAGAGGCTCCTAATGAGACAAGCCACAGGAAGGGTTGGCTCCAGATGAAGGAGGCCAGGCCCCCAGCCCTGCTTCTCTGCAGCTCTCTGCCCCCCAAAATAGCTTCATCCTCAGGCTGGGCTCCTGTTACAGCCATCACATCCGGACGCACCCACGTCCGGATGCAGGAAGGATCCATCTCATTTGGCCCCTCCTGGGGGCAAGGAAACCTTTCCCAGGAGTACTTTTAGCAGACCTCCCCTCACCTCTCATTGGCCAGAACTAGGTCACATGCCTGTTCATAAGCCAATCCCTGGCAAGGGAAACAGGATTGGCACATTTAGCTGACTCAGACCAATCAGGATTTGCCTGTGACCCAAGGAAGCTGGGAGCAAAGTATGTCCGGAACAGCCAGCCGTGTTTGCTGAACTAGGGTATTTTTGCATTGTCTAAAAATCAGATTTGTTGAGGGATAATTTAAGTACAATAAGCTGCATTGATTGGAAGAGCCAAGTTCTGGGAGTTTAGACGTTGTGCACAGCCATGTAATTACCACCGCAATCAAGATACAGCATTTCTATCGCGGTTAAAAACCCCAGGCAACCACTCATCTCAGATTAGTTTGCATTTTTTAGAATTTTATATAGATGGAATCATCTATTAACTATTCTTTTGAAGACCGGATACTTGCATTTTTAAAGTGGCACCACTGTCTGTCCCTCTAGCTGCTCACACCTAAGATGTGGGGCGACCCAGATCCACTTCTCAGAACATCCTTCTTCCCTTTTGAAGGGCTGTTCTCAGGAAGAAAAGCAAAATGCAGCTCCCACGCTACCTTGCCGCTGGTCATTCAGCATCCTCCCTCCAGGAAAGTCTGCTCTGCTCCCTGGCAGGGCCCTTTAACGTCTCTGTCGCTCTCTGGCCCCCACAGCTGGCGCAGATCCTGCCAACGGAGGAGAACTTCCTTCTGTGCTTTAGGCAGCACGTGGGCTCCAGCACCGAGTTTATGGAGGTGAGGCCAAGGCGCTGCCTTTCTCCCATGTTCAGAGCCAGGCCCACCCCAATGCCTCCTGGGAGTGGTCCCCTGGGCCATGCTAAACCCCTTAGAACTCCAAGACTCAGAGCATGGTCCCTGGACCAATGCCATCAGCATCACCATCACCTGAGTGCGTGTGAGAAACTCAGAGTCCCTGACCCACGCAGAAATCTACATTTCAGCAAGATCCCCAAATGATATGTGCACGTCAAAGCGTGCAGGATACAATGAGAAGTAAATGTGGGCAAGTACATTTGGGAAATGCTATGTACACACTTATCTCCCCTTTGGGACTTGGTCATGGACATTTCCATCTTACAGTCTCTGAGAAATCCTGCAGTGAAGAGGTCTGTTTCACGTCATTTGGCTTCCAGATCTCACGTACTGTGTTCTCAATAACATCAATGTCCCTTGAAGTCAGGGCTCCAAGGAGCATGTGTGGGGAGCATGGATTTATGTGCCATCCCAAAGTTGGAAAAGCTCGGGCGGGGGGCAAGGGGATTCCAGTTCGCAGTATCTTCCAGTTCTGATTCTTAACTGTGGTCTACACGTCAGTGCCCCCCTTTAAAATAGATCTGTGCAACAGAAATTCTTTGAAATCCTCAAGTGAAACAGACCATCCAAACTCACGTAGTTTTTTTTTAGTAATATTCAACCGATAGATGAAACCATGTGAAATCACTAATATTTGACCATTTTTGATTTATAAAAATCGGAAATTCCATATGACTCAACCAAATACATGACTAATCCTGATACCCAGCAAAGTACCAATTATTTCTTGGTATTTTTCTGGACTCTGCACCCTCGCTGTTCAATATGTGTGTCCCTCGGAGGGAAACTTAACCGATACCCTCCCACACACTGTCTGCTCTGATAATGACTGGCCTTCAACTTGACTTGAGTTGCCATTTCTCATGTTAAATCCATGTCCAGACACCGGTAATCCCCTCTCCGTGATTTACTGCCTAAAACTAATGGAGAGTTAGTCCAGAAACCCACATGGCATGGAGTTCCCTACATGGGTAGAAAGTTGCTTGGAAAGAACTGATTCTCAGGGGAGAAAAGTCATTTTTTAAGCGGCAGCTTGCCTAAGCATCAGATATGGATTTAATTTTATGGTGCTTTAAAGGATTTTCTCCAGGCTTTTCAAGATGGCGAGATGGCAAGATTCCATAAGCTGGTCATTGACATTCTGGATTCTGTTCTTAGTCCTTCTCTTGCCTGTCTTGCAGGGGGGCGGGGGGTGAGGGGAAGGTCTGCGTCTCCTTGTCAGAGTACTGCTTTTGTGAGAGTCGATTTTTCTGTCTGTAGAAAAGGGAGCGTTATGCCTGATGGCTCCCTCCCTGATGGGCAGGGAGGCAGCCAAGGATTGGCCTCTATCCCACCTCTGATCTGGAAAATGGGGATGACGATAGTTTGCGGAGGGGACGGAAATGCTTAAAGAGAAGCAAAAAATACCTTTCTCTGTCTCTGTCCCCCTCTCCCAAAGTCATTAGTGGTTTCTCTCTGTGTCGTTGACATGATTCCATATTCTTATCTGTCTTTATCCTTTAATCTACAGTATAACTGCTGAGCCAATACCCCCAACCGAGTTTCCCGAGACCCCACCATCCCACAGCACCACCCCCCTGGGGCTGGCCATTTGTTCCATTTTTATCAGCTGGAAACATGAATTGGTCCCTGTGCCTCCCTGAAAGGCTAGTGCGGACAGACAGCTCCGTCCCACTGCTAAGCACAACATTGTAATTTCTAATTTTAGCGATGCCTCAGGATTTCTTTGAGATTTCACAAAGCCCAGGTCCCTTGAACTCTTTTCCTTGAATGGGAAGAGAATGACCCACTGATGGAGGAGCACAAAGTGCTGGTGGGAAGAGAAGTGAGCAGGGCGAGTCTGGGGGATGGAGGCGGGGCCAGGGAGGGAGGGAGGTCAGACCCGCTCGGAGGATCTCTCCCAAAAGAAAAGCAAAAAGCAAAGCGATGCTTTGCTCTGAGTGGACTGGGGTCCCTTCGGGTTACCCTCCTTTTTTTCAAAAAAAAGATTTTACTTATTTATTTGTCAGAGAGAGAGAGAGGGAACACAAGCAGGGGGAGCAGCAGAGGGAGAGGGAGAAGCAGACTCCCCGCTGAGCGCGGAGCCCAATCGATCCCAAGACCCTGGGATCATGACCTGAGCCAAAGGCAGATGCTCAACCAACTGAGCTACCAGGCACACCCAGGTTACCCTCCTTTTAGGCAACTTAGGGGGTGTCTGCCTTTTTTCCCAGTCAAGACGCAGATGAACTAAATTCTAAGGCACTAAGTACATGCAGTTGGTTGGTGAAGTCATATTTGTAAATCTGCACATATTAGTACTTTCTCAAGGGCAGGTTTTCTGGGCACAGGAAGGAATATTTGGATGGAACCAATGCATTTTTCCCCCAGAGAAAAGACACTCCCCTGATCAAATACCATCTACCCAAGTTGTCTGTGGTATACATCTACCCTTTTGCTGGGGTTTACTCATGTCTCAAAACTTTTCAAAAAATCAGCATCCAAAAAAAAAAAAAAATACTACCAAATTTCCTGAGCCACCACAATCCCATAAGAATTACACAGCCTTGCTTGCTGGTATGGAAAAAAGATCCTCGGATATCTATAAACTCAGCCTCCAGACAATAAAAGGGAGACATGACATGGAGAAAGGAGGGGACACAGGGGATCCAAGTTTGGCAAAATAATTAGTGCTTGCTGATCCTCAGTAAACCAGGTGTCACCCGTGTGCAGTGTGTGCTTTGGAGCTGAGGGACAAGAGAGGAAAAGTCAAGGGAAGAAGCCTTGAAAGGCACCAACATAGATCAAAGATCTGGGAAAATGGGGCCCTCTGGATTGAGCAGGGAGAGAGTGGTTTCCTTAAAAAAACAGAGGAAGGAACGCTTTTTATCAGAAAGATGGGGAGTCGCCTGGGAGAGCCTAAACAAGCTGACGACACTACCAATTCTTCTCCCCTTCAGACGTGGATGCCGTGGGCACCATGATGGAGGGATGGACGAGGGAGTACAGTGACAAGGAACCAAAGCCTAAGTCTGCCCCTTCCAGAAGGTTCTTACCCTTGCCCCTGGCCCCACCCAGAGAATGAGAAACTTCCAGAGCAGTAAAAGAACATGCTGTATACCCACAGCAAAAATCAGATCCACCAGATCCTAGTGCTAGAAGTTGCTTGGCTAGCACCTTAGAAAACCATAACCCTGTCCAAAAAAAGAAAAGAAAACCAAAACCCTAGTTACAAAATGATCCAAAAAGAGACCCAGACCAGTTAGAGTAGGGAGACATCGTCCCAGTGTTTTGTTTTGTTTTGTTTTGTTTTCCTTCTCTGTGTGACCTGGGCCAAGACACTTGCCCCCATTGCTTCATCTGCGACACGGAGGGGAGTGGGCTAGACCATCTCCATGTCCCCATGCCCCGGGAATATTCTTGAACATCAAGACCCAAACTGGTCCGTTAAAGGGAATTGGAAGGAGGCCCATAGATGTTGACAGGTCTTCGCAAATAGGTTGGCATTCCCATTGCAGGCTTGGCGGAAGTATGACACAGACAGAAGTGGCTACATTGAAGCCAACGAGCTCAAGGTAGGATGGGCCTTGGGGAGGGTATGGAAGGCACAGAGAATGGGACTGAGGCCAGAGTGGTGGTAGGTTTAAGGAACCTGGGGAGGGATGAGATGTTGGGTGAGGAACATGGGTTTATGGTCTGCTCAGGAACACTTAAGCCCAGCTCCGAATTGGTGGTCGTGTTCAGGACGGCCATGTGAATGAGTAACATGAAGATGCAGGGCCAGGGAGTTGGAACCGGACTACACTCCTTCGAACATCAGTGCCCAGGACAGGCACCTTCAAGGCGAGTCCAGGAGATGGGCCTCCTGGCCTGTACATCTACCCCACCATTCCTCTGGAACTAGGGATCCCCAGGCACTGCTTAGCCCTGTGTCCTGGGCTCTCTGAGGTGCCAAAGCCAGTTTCCACCGCCTCTCTTAGGGGCTGAAGTTGTATCCAGGAGCTACCTCCAGGCCTTCATGGTCATTCCCCAAGCATTAGGGATTAGAGAATTAGGAGAAATGTAAGTCATACAAATGGTAGACCTCGGAAAACAATGTTGACTGAATGAAGGAACAAGTACAAGGGAGGGGCTGCCTGAGTCAGGAGCTCTGAAGAGACCTTTGTGTTCTAGGGATTTCTGTCTGACCTGCTGAAGAAGGCGAACCGGCCATATGATGAACCCAAGCTGCAAGAATACACCCAAACCATAGTGAGTGGGCAGAAGTGTCCCTCCCCCCTCCAGAGGCACAGGATTGGGGCCCCAAGCCAGTGGGATTCTGGGTCTCCAGGGTCTTTTGTTGGCTGAATCTTCAGGCCCCGGTGAGGTGACTCCCAGTGGCAACTGGCAAAAGGGATGCTGGTCTCTGGCCCCACACCCCCTCTGTCTGAGATCCTCACTGAGCTAGGATGAGACTGGGAGCATCTGTTTCCATGACAACCTCCCCAGCTCTGGGAGAGGATGGGCTTGGAGAGGGTGGACCTTTGCTGCTGGCCGGCCATGCTTCTGGGGCCCTCGCTCCAAGAAAGGGAGAGGGGATCAGGGACCCATTTAGACCATGCTGGTCTCTGGCCTCCAGGGGACCTCAGAGGGGGCAGAGCACACCCACCCATCTCCCTTCCTTTTCAGTACAAGGGGATGGCAGGTCAGGGTCCCCCAGGAGAGGTCAAAGCAAATCACCCAGGCACCTCTGTCTGTCCCCAACAGCTTCGGATGTTCGACTTGAACGGGGATGGCAAGCTGGGACTCTCAGAGATGTCCCGGTAAGTGCCTGAGCCCACCCCAGGGTCACTTTTCCCAGGGCCTCTGCAGACTGTTCCTGCCACCCTCCCTGGCTCGAAGACCAGTCGGCGGGGGGGGGGGGGGGGGGGGGGGGGGGGGGGGGGTTGGGGAAACGTGACAGGTCAGGTGTCATGAAGCTCAAGACCAAGCTAGAGAGAGTGTCAGCACCTCAGTGTGTCCGCCTCCCTCCTTGTAGAACTTGCCACTAGTTCCTCTGTGCTCAGAGACGGTTTCCCGAACTGCGGGTGCCGCCTCCACATCCCCCCACGCCCCCGTTTTTCTGGCCTCTGCCCTGTCTCCTAAGCTCTGCTCTAACACTTCCTTTCCAGACTCTTGCCTGTACAGGAAAACTTCCTGCTTAAATTTCAGGTAAAAGAGCCTCTGCTTTTCTTCACTTCCTCCCTTCCCTCATCCCCACGCACTTCACTCTGCCACCCTCCTGTCCGCCCTCCAGCACACACGCTCGCTCACACACATGCAGGCACATTGCTCGCTCACTTGTACACGCATGCATACACGCACATATATGTGCATGCGCAGACACACGCACGCACGCACACACACACCCAGGCTTTTGCTTCTCTAATACCTCGGGCCTTACAGGGCATGAAGCTGACCTCAGAGGAGTTCAACGCGATCTTCACATTTTATGACAAGGTAAAAGGGACGACAGCGTGGGAGGTAAAAGCAGGGGCCCCCTAAGCAGGGGAGCCCCCAGACACATGGCTCCGCTTTGTCCTTCAGAGTAAGGAGGAGCTCAGTGCTGCTCCGTCGCCACCAGCTCATAATTTCGCATCGGAGCCAAGTGTTTTGCTAGGAAGTTGGGAGGGAGAGGACCCCCTTACCGCTCGTCACCCCTTCCTTTGCCGCCCCCACCTGTGTGGCTCCAGTAGTCTCCCTTATAACCAAAGCATGGGGGGTAAGCATTTAATAGCCCCTGTGTTCATCCTGACATCTTAGGGAGCTAGCTAAATGCTTCTGGAACCTCATTTATATTTTCAATGCAAATGAAAAACACCAGGATGCACATTTGCCCTGAAGCGTCCCGTTCCTGCCTCGGCTGGGGAAGTCAGCAGTTAGGTGTTATTTTAACACCGCACGGTGTGAGCACCCTCTGCGCAGAGTAGAGGGAAGGTCAGGCTCTGCAGGCTCCCTGGTTTGCACTGGGGGAATCGGGAGGCCAGGTCAGGGGTGATGGGGCCTGATTCTAGAGCTCTGTGCTGCCCCTGCTCCCCACCACCAGGACGGCAGCGGCTACATCGATGAGAATGAGCTGGATGCCCTTCTGAAGGACCTGTATGAGAAAAACAAGAAGGTAAGCAACTGAACCCCGAGGCCTAGGGACATGGCCCTGGGGCAGGAGAGAGGCTCCTGAGGGAGGGGGGAAAAGAACGCGGGGTGCATTTTGCTCTCCTCTGATCACCCATAACTAGGCAGCGCAGTTTGGGGGCTGTTCTTTTGTTTCTGGTTGGATGCTTCGTTGATTGGTTGATGTTTCTTTTAATTGTAAAATACACTTAGCACAAAGTTGACCATCTTAACCATTTTTTGAGCGTACACTTCAGCAGTATTCAGTACATCCCCATTGTTGTGCAGCCCTCACCACCACGCATCCAGAACACTCTTCCTCTTGCAAAACCCCAAAACTCTTCGTCCAGTAAACGACCACTCTCCATTCCTCCCTCCCCCGGCCCCCGGCCCCCAGCATTCTACTTCATCTCGAAGTGGACTGCTCTAGGCACCTACTAGAAACAGCGGCATCCAGGACTTGTCTTTCTGTGACTGGCCTACCTCACTGAGCATAATGTCCTACGGGTTCACCCATGTTGTAGCAATGCCGACGTCCTTCCTTTTTAAGGCCGAGTAATATTCCAGTGTTCGTGTCCACCACCTTTCATCTGTTCATCCCTCAACAGCTCCTCGGGGGTGTTCCCCCTGTTGGTTCTCTGGAGTGGTACAATGATGAGGCACTGAGAGCCTGACCACCACCAGAAAAGACTTTTCCCACAAGGAGAGATTTGCGAGAACCTCCGAAACTAATAATATGTTATATGTTAATTAACTGAATTTAAATTTTTTTAAAAAGGAGAGATTTGGGAAAGAAGGGGCCGGTGGGAGGTGAAGATCTTTCTCTCTCTGCCTCTCCCCCCAGCTTGTGCATGCATGCTTTCTCCCTCTCTCTCTCTCAAATGAACAGATAAAATCTTAAAAAATAAAAAATAAAAAATAAATGCAGGGTCTGGAAGTGGGCAAGAGGTGAGCACGGAAGCATTTGTTCCCCTCAAAGAAAAGGCAAAAGACAGAGAACCGAACTATTACTCCCCCTGGTTGGTGTTGCTTCCAGGATAGACCGCAGGCACCGGTGGGCTCATCGCGGGGGGGGGGGGGGGGGGGGTCGGGGGGTGGGAGCAGCAGGGGGACCGGGAGCCCACTGCTGTCTTTGCAGCCACCTTCCTTCACTTCCTGGAAAATGCCTTTCTCTGAGCAAATGGTTTTGTTGTTTTCTTTAATGAGATGATGAACACTCCATAGTTCCTCGCATTGTTTAACTGCCTTGGCTGCCAGGCACAAGCTAAATTTACTGTTCAGTTTCAGGGGAAAAAATTCACTGCAGCCTCTGAGTCTGTCTCCCCTTCCAGTTGCTTGCTTTCTGACCACTTCATCTTTGTCCTGAATATCATTCTTCATTTCTTTCATCCCACATTTATTTTTTTTTGTTACCTACAAGTGCTTTTTTGAAAGAGGCAGAAAATAAATTATAAGTAAGCACATACTTCTTAGGAAGAAGGAGGTCTTCACCAAGTATCTGAACTCAGCAGACTCTTTCCTGGCACCAAACTCTAGGAGAAAATTATTTATGTGCCCTTAATGTGTCCAAGGAGTGTTGGGCATCCTAGTGGAAAATATCTTTAACTGTAATTGTATTAACGAGGCATCATTATTTTCTGTATGGCCCAGCTTAACACCTGAGGTTGTTCGACCCTGAAGGCAAGCATTAAATCTTGGGAGTGACCTGAATTTTCTGCTCATCGCCTAACTAGGCTCCTTTTTTTTTTTTTAAGATTTTATTTATTTGAGAGAGAGAGACAAAGAGAGCACAAGCGGGGCGGTGGGGGGGGGGGGAGGGGCAGAGGGAGAAGCAGACTCCCTGATGAGCTGGAAGCCTGACATTGGGCTCGATCCCAGGACCCCCGGGATCATGACCTGAGCTGAACGCAGAGGCTTAACCCAACTGAGCCACCCAGGCGCCCCTAGGTTCTTTCCTAATTACCACAAAATACAACTCCTGTGGCCACACAGGTTCACTGGAGATATGGAAACAAAAACAGTCAGGTGTTGGGGTTAAGAAGCAACTCGGAAGGGTGGAGAACAGGGATATTAATAGAGTTGATTACCTGGGAGTCTTCCACCTGTACCAAGCTCAGGATGTAGCCGCCGGGGATGGAGAGCCTGAACCAGGAGTGAGCCATGGGACTGGGGCAGCAGCACCCATGCTGGGAAGGGAGCGGCTGTTTTTTGTGAACCCCCATGGCAGACGCACATGCCGTTTGGACGGTGCGAGGTCTGTGATACGGATTCTGAGCAGATTCATGTTTGAAGCTCCTGAGGGACAGGCTGGTGAGATCAAACCTCAATATTTCTCACCACTCCTGAGGCCACTGCAGCTCAGTAAAGCCTTCCTCAGCTTCAAGCAGAACTTCTAGAAAGTGAGCAGCCCTCTCCCTTCATGCTGCTAAGATTCTTGAGGCCACAATGAGTCGGGGCGGGTGGTTCTCCAGCTCTGGGTTGATATATGGGGTCCCCTCCTTGGCTCCTAATTTGAATGGTAGGTAGTATTACGAACTAGGTGATATTTCCAGGGACTTCCCAACTTTAGGGAAGATGCTCCCCAAAGCTAGCGATGCTTACAAAGTGCCTTCAGGGTGGGTGGTGGCACAAAACCAGGAATCTACTGAGGGGATGTCCTGAGACACAGTAAAGGACTGACCTTTGAGCACGAAGAAAAGAGGTGACTGAGGACAGGTGAGCCAGGCAAAGAATTAGATAGACTTCGGGACTCAGGAAACTAAGGATATTTGTGGCGGTAGAGTTGGTCCAGTCCTTTAACAAATACCATAGTTTTTATGCTTCAGTTTTTTCATTAGCTGAAAGGAGATAAAGACCATCAGCCTGAAAGGGGTGGTGAAAGGAAGGAAGGAAAGGAAGGAAGGAAGAAAAGAAAGGAAGAAAAAGAAAAAGGAAAAGAGAGAAAGGGAGGGAGGGAGGGAGGAAAGAAGATCTGCCAACAGTTTCAAGACAAGACGAGAGGAGGGAAGGAGCGGGGGAGGGAGGGAGTGTGCGAGCAAGGGAGAGAGGAAGGGAGACAAAAAGATAGTATAAGTGATGGATGGCTTTGCTGTATTTCAGACCTATTGGTTATTTGTATCCAAATCAATTATTGTAAAGCATGCATTCAACACAAGGCGTATTTGGTACTGATGTTCTGTTTAATGTTGGCCTCCATTTTACATGAGACAGTGGCCATATGTCTGTGGGTCACCTGTCCTCATGGCCTGTGAAAGGCCACAGAAGCCAGTGAACAGTAAGCAGGCAGGCGAGCTTTGCTGCTGGGGAGGCAGGAGTTAGGATTCCTTCTTTAATTGGGTGAGGTTGAGGAAAGTACGGTCCGTGGGGTGGGCAGACAAGACCAGGGAGCTTCCGCTGCCTTCTCTTCCTCACCTGCAAGGACCCATGAGGAGTACAAGAGGCCCAGGGAGCCGGGGACTTGATACAAGTCATGCAGAGATAGGGACTAGCCGATTTGGGAGGGCACGCTGTGTTAGGGGCTGTGCTAGGCATTGTTCGAGTTCATCTCCTCAGCTAACCATCCTAACACCTCAGTGAGGCAGACCCTGTTATTGTACCCATTTTACAGATGAGGCAGCTGAGCTGAAAGTCAGAAAGGATGAATACTTTCCCCAAAGCAATGCAGCCAGTAAGAGAGAGAGGGTTTAATGTAGGACTTTCTGACTCCAAAGCCCATGTTTGCTGGGATGGGGACAAGAGAAAGGTTCTGGCGGATGTGTTTGTGAATGAGCAGATGGGATGCTCCGCTGGAGCCATCCAGTGAGGGGCTCTTACTCTCTCCCTGTGTCTCCTAGGAAATGAATATTCAACAGCTCACCACCTACAAAAAGAGCGTCATGTCCTTGGCTGAAGCGGGGAAGCTCTACCGCAAGGACCTGGAGATTGTCCTCTGCAGCGAGCCCCCCATGTAAAGGGGGGCCAGGGGCTGTTTCTCCGCCTCCCCCAAACCCTGCCCTCGCAGCCCTGCCACTTCTCCCCGACCCCGAGATCGTGAGCGCCCCTCCTCCGCCCCCGCCGCCTGCACACACCAGCCTGCAGAACAGGAAAGGAGATGGAGGGTGGGTTGCTGACGGGCCTCCGGACCTGACCCGACCCGGCATGCTGCTCTGCCCGCAGCTGGGCACCACCCGCGTGGGCGGTGGGCGGGGCATGGGCGGGGCTTCCCTGTCCGCCTTCGCTGTGATGCATGAGCTCCTCCGCTGTGTGATCTAGGCTTCTCTGTCCCACCGAGCCAACTCTTCCCTCCCACGACCCTCCCCTCTCCCCCGTTCCACCCCCACCTCGCTAATGGCATAGCTGTCTTCTCAGAGCCCCTGTTTGTGGAGGGTGCCCGCCCTTTGTCTTCTGGACCCAGCGTGCTCCTTTGCTCTGTGGGTTCCTTGTCTCCTTGTTTACCAAAGAAGCGTTTACAGACAATAAAGTGGAAACGTTCTGCGTGGAAGCTCACCCAGTTCTGGTCAAGTGGTCGACTTCTCTCTGCAGTTAGCAGCTCTTCTTGACAAGGAGCCTGTTCTTTGGGCGGGAGGGTGCGGGAGGAACCCACCCAACTGGGGAGTAACCACGAAAAGCAGGGGCGTAGGACCCCAGTACTCTCGGCTTTTCCTCGCCATTCCCGGCCTGTCTCCATCAGCCTGTCCCCTCTTTGCTCCATGTTCGTTTCTCCACCTCCGAGATAGTGACAGCAGTGATCCCTTCACCGAAAGCTAAGCGCCAGGTATTATGCTAAACAGTTGACGTGAGGTAACCCTCACTCCTTGGAGAGGTGCTGTGACCGCCTCCACTGCACAGACAAGGAAACTCAAGATTGAAGAGGTGAAGGAAGAACCCCACATCTCACGGCCAGTGTGGGGCGGAGCCAGCATATGGATCCCACAGACTGGATCCACATTCCCTCTAATAGGGAGAGCAGCTGGGTGTGGCAACAGTGGGACCAGGTGATGTCCTCCAAGCAGGGGGCACCTCCAACCAGGAGCTCTAGACCACCTCCAATTTAACCTCTCCTCCTCAAAATGTAATTAACCCCACCACTCATCCGATGCCTCATGGCAGAGGGCCAGCCTGGCCCATGCATCCACAGAGCTGAGATTCTAGAATAGATAACTTTTTAAATATGATCATTCACTGTCTACAGGATGCATTTTTGACATTACCTCATTTAATGCCGCAGCAATCCTATGGGATGGATCCTATTTTCAGATGAAGAACCTCCTCAGTGAGGCCCACCCTGATTAAACTGTAGCCCACTGCAACCCCTCACCCCAGAGCTCCTCCCCGGCAGCATTTCCCCGCCATGGCACCATGAGCACCTGACCTGGTAAGCGTTCAGCCGCTCCTCCAGCCAGAGGGGGGAAGTCCCTGAGAGCGGCAAGATGCGCCTCCTGCACAGGTCCTGCCCGTGCCTGCTCCACCCACACACCCCGGGACCCCGTTCCTCCCAGCTTCCCCACCCAGTATCCCAACACTCCCCAGCATTATGGGCCCCCCAAAGACGTCAGGACGTAGTCAATACGTTCTCTTACCAGGCAAAGGGGAATTAAGGTCCTAGAAGGAATTAAGGTTGCTAATCAGCTGACTTTAGGGAGATTACCCCTGTGCCCCAAGTAATCCCAAGGGTCCTTAGATGGGAAAGAGGGAGGCAGAGATCAAGTGATGCACTGTGCAAAAGGCTCAGCCAGCCACGGCTGCCTTTCAAGATGGAAGCAGGAGGCATCTAGAAAGTCGTCAAAGTGGGAAAACATTCTCCCTTGGAGCCTGCAGAAGCCCCTGATACCTCAATGTTGGCCCATTTTGGACTTCTGGCGTCCAGAGCTGTTAAGATAGTAAGTGTGTGTTGTTTTAGGGCAGCAAGTCTGTGGTAACTGGCTGCAGCAGCGACAGCAGATGAGCGCATGGCAGAGACTCGGGCCACACAGTAACGTGTGTGCTCCCATCACACAATGAAATGTGGCTAGTGTTTCTGGGTGGCCTGGGGTGATCCTAGTTGCACACACGCTCTCAGCACACTGCCCGGCACCACAGTATCACCAAATGACGGCTGTGGGGTCATAGCTACCACGGGTGCCAGGGCCAAAGTACCAGAGGCTTCCTCTACCCCCGGCTGGCAGTTCCGTGGCTGCTCCAGGACTCTCAGGGACTCAGAGGGTTCCAAATTTGGGCAGTCCTACTCAGCTTTCAGAGAAGGTGTCCGACAGGTGCACTGCCCCCTCCTGAGGGGGTGGGAGTCCTCCAAACGGGGCAGACACCTCAAGGGGACAAGTCTGTCTGCCATGGCTGAGGAGCTGAGCACCCACACTAATCCCCTGGCAGAGAGGCAGGAAGACACTGAAAAGTGTGTATGAACAGCAAACAAACACATAAAATTTTGACATCATTGGGGCGCCTGGGTGGCTCAGTCGGTTAAGAGTCCGACTCTTGATCTCAGCTCAGGTCTTGATCTCAGGGTCATTAGTTCAAGCTCCGCACTGGGCTCCACGCTGGGCATGGAGCCTACTTGAAAACAAACAGAAGACTGACATCATTAGCCATTAGTGAAATGAAATACCATTACACACCAGTGGAAACAAAGTATCATTTTTAAATGCCTTATTTTTGTTTCCAAAAGCAGAGTCTACTTAATTGTGTGGATTACAAGGGACCCCAAAGAAGAGAAAAGGCTTCCCCATAGAACCAGAAAATAGAGCGATAAAACATTATTAGTTTAAACACAGAACCACAATAAAATTGCCCCATCATTTCATGCAGTCCTATGTAATTCATTCCTGTTCCACTGGATCTTGGATTAGCAGTCAGCTTTCATGATGCTGTCTTGCTCCTGGAATGGAGAGAGTCCTGGAAATCTGGACGCAGACCACAGGGCTAATCTGAGAGGTGTTCAAGTGACGTCTGCTCAGAAGCCCGCACCCAAGAGTCTATTCTTTAAAGGCGTGATGGTTTCAAGTACCTGGTACAGTCATTCTTCATGAGGCTGTAGGACCATCCTCTGTCTCACACATACACACACACACACACACACACACACACACACACACACACACACACA
>NW_027397099.1:1565566-1565897 GCF_003265705.2 Callorhinus ursinus
CACACACACACACACACACACACACACACACACACACACACACACACTGCAGGCTGGGGCTTAGGGCAGAGCCTCCCGGGAAAGCTTGACACAGAATACCTAAACGATGACGAAGTCTGCGGAGCTGTGGTTGGTCTGTTACTCTCACCAGTATCACCGGAATGTAAGAGAGGACAGGTCTCTATGGGGGGATGGTACAGAACTATTTCCTAAGACTTTGGATGGGCCTTTCCCCAAGGGTACACACGTGGGCAGTGAGCACACTGAAAAATCTCCAGGGACTTACACACACACACACACACACACACACACACACACACACACACACACA
>NW_027397099.1:1565907-1593696 GCF_003265705.2 Callorhinus ursinus
ACACACACACACACACACACACACACACACACACACACACACACACACTTCTTCTAAAATATATTCACATTTCATCCATATAAGCTTAACTTCAGGTAGGCGGAACATGTCTTCTGATCTGACAACTCTTCTCATGCAAATCTTATGACAGTTAATACATCAAACCAGCCTAATTATTTCTAGCATCCCTCTTTTAATAAGGAGCAAACCCAGATCTTTGTGATTTTCCAGGGCCCCTCTGGGACACCTCAAAGATCACTGTAGGTGTAAAAGATATCCTAGAAAGTTCCCTTTCATGTTCTTCCCCCTCTATTTATTAAATTATTTGGGAAGGCAGACATCTAAAGAGTTGTCAGAAGAGCTTTGGACACCTGATTAACATATGATCATGGGTGCCTGAGAAACAACCCATTGGTTACTCGGGTCATGAAGTGCCAACGGTTAAAAGTAAATGGACCCGGGGCTATTTAGAAGACATCCGTCCCCATAAAAACTTGCACACAGCGTTCACAGCAGCATTATTCATAATAGCCAAAGAGTGGAAGCAAGTCTAATGTCCATCAACCGATGGATCAACAAAGTACAGTACATCCATACAATGGGATTACTGATTAGTCGCCCATAAAATGCAATGAAGTGCTGACACGTGCCACAACATGGATGAACCCCAAAAACGTGATGCTACGTAAAAGAGGCCAGACAAGGGCGCCTGGGTGGCTCAGTTGGTTAGGCGACTGCCTTCGGCTCAGGTCATGATCCTGGAGTCCCGGGATCGAGTCCCGCATCGGGCTCCCTGCTCAGCAGGGAGTCTGCTTCTCCCTCTGACCCTCTTCCCTCTCATGCTCTCTATCTCTCATTCTCTCCCTCTCAAATAAATAAATAAAATCTTTAAAAAAAAAAGAGGCCAGACAAAAAAGGCCACATCCTGGGTGACTACATGTATACTGAATGTGTATGACAAAATCATTGAGACCAGAGGTAGAGTAATGGTTGCCGGGGGGGGGGGGGGTGCAGGGGTACCGAAATGGGCAGCAACTGTTAGTTCTAAATTAGGAACTGGGAATTAATTAGGGCCTTACCAATGAGGAATTCATTACTTAGGAATTAATTCTATCTGTAATCAGGCAGAATTAGGTAGTGGGATGGTTGCACAACCTAATAATATACTAAAAACCACTGACCCGTAGGTGAATATCCTCTTTGTTTTCCTTAAAAAAAAAAAAATAGCCTATGCAGGTATGGATTTTAAAATAAGTAAAATAAACAGGAAATGCCTGTTTATATACATATACATATATACATATGGCATGTTCATAAGGGATGAATTTTTGTTCTTTGTGTTTTAAAACCACCTTTCTAGGATGGGACAAGTTCAACCTAAAGCACCAAAAGTGTTCTGGTAAGATACAGAGTCTCTGCTATCTAGAATAACCTTCTATACTGCAGGCAATGATCAGTAAGCCAAGGAGGCAAGCCCATCAAACCTGAGCAAACTTTGCTAAAATACAATATATTTCACAGTTTCTCTTCAGATGCAGCTTTTATAAAGCAATACAAATAAAATTCACTTTCCAAACTTTATCCTTCATAGTATCCTTTCGCATTCTGGAACAAACTGACAACTTACTACAGGGCAGGGAGTCTGCAGGGTCAAAACTATTTTCACAATAATGCTAAAATATTATTTATCTTAACTGGCAATGTGTTCACCATCTGTTTGCAAATGAATCAAAAAATATTTGTAAACGTTTGTTTCAATTTCTAATGTGGCAAGTATCGCTAGTTCTAACCCACATAAACAAAAGCTCTTTGGGCAATCTCAATAGGTTTTAAGAATGTAGAGGGGAAGATCCCATCTTAAAACACAGTGCTGAAGGAGGAAGGAAACAGAATAAGAAATGGCATAACAATACCATCTATGTGAATTAAAAATGCTTATACACAAGACAGCAATAATGTTTTGTTACAGCATTAAAAAAAAAAAAAAAGACACCCATTGAGCATCCCAGATGACTGTCTCCGAGGGAGACAAATGGCCTTGGGAAATCTCATCCAAAGGGATTGCAATACGAAGAGAGGGACCCCACAGAGACCATTGATAATGACCTGCCAGGAACTGAGAAGTGTGCTTAAACTCACCCTCTGCACAGGGGAGGGAGGATCCCAAGACCCCCTGCCACCCAAAAGAAAGTATCTGTGGACTCCCCCACCCAGCAGCAGCTGCCCAGGATGGAGCGGGCACCACCCACAGACCCTCTCATAGGCTCCCAGCACCAACTCCTTCCTGGAGATGCCTCACCAGGAGGATTTTTTCTAGCAAATCCAGGCACAGTAAGGAGCAGGGAAGCATCCATATCCATGGCCTGGGAGGGAACAGCTCCCAGGACAGGGAAGGCAGGTCGAGGTAGGTTGAGAGCTCAGAGGCCAGGCAAGCATCTTTACTCTGTTCAGACCACCTCGCTGGTGACCAAAGGGTTTCATTCAGTTGCAGGGATGAGGGCAGGAGTGCTGGCTGGGTGGGAAGCATGTGCTGCAAGCCTCTGTCATCAGTTAAGTGGACATTTTTAAGGTGCATGAGTTAGAGTGCCATGGTGCCCAGTTGGGGAGGAGGTGGGTATTAGGAAAAAGGAACCCAGCAGAGACACAAAGAATCCTGACTGGCGGGCCAGAGGCTGGAAGAACAAAGTTCTTCAAAAGGCACAGAGTAATCCACGAGTTCGGGGCCATGGATAGGTACGTACTAAAGGCTGCATGCTCCATCATATTAAAACAACCATCAACGATCAACATCAGATGAGGAGCTGGTTTCTGCTTAACCAGTGCCCTGACCAGGAGGAAGCTCGCCACTTGCCAAAGAAGCACATTCCACTGTCACTCGGCTGGGTTATGAGGTCCGTCATTGTCTGACAACTATTCTTTGGAGCGTTAACTATAGGTCCATGAGTTGTGTTGCACCCACGCTGGGGGTCATAGAGCAAAGAACCAGAGCACACCCATCCTCGCCTGCCCGGGGCTCCCAGTCTGATGAGATGGCCAACAACCCCACGGATGTTCTTGCCTTGAGTCCCATACGAAATGCCTAATCTCATCCTCCTCATCCCCCCATTGATTTTAAGCCGGCTCCTTCCCTTCCCGTCTGCATCCACCCTCTACCCCCGCTCCTCAACCCCAGCCTCTTTCCACAGCTCCCTCAGTGAGCTGTCCCCTTCCCCACTGCCCTCACCAGTATCCCAAGGACACACTCCAATCTGAAACTGCCCCTCTTCAGGACTAACCAGGTCAGTGATTTGTAGCGCCCAGTGCTAAAAGAAAACACATGGCCTCCTTCTTCCAAAAATGACGAAGAATTTCAAGACAATGACAGCAGAGCATTAAACCAAGCAGAGGTGGCAAGTCCCTAAAGCCAGCCCCACCCCACCCCACCCCTCTGGGACGTGGAGGGACCACCAAGCTGCTAACCACCAGCCCAGTACCCAACAGGCCAGGCCAGCAGCAACACCCAGTCCTGGTCAGCGGGTCAGCGACCCATCAGCCTGTCCTGCCGTGAGCAGGGGACGGGCTCTCACCACTAACTGCCCCAAAGAGGACCCAGAATCTCACCAACACCCCCCTTAAAAGGGATCACTAAAATTTGTTAGAACAGAAATTGCAAACAGAACTTAAAGGGTTGAAGGAAAAGCAAGGTTTCCGACTGGTAATTTTAAAAACCAAAGTGAAGTTTTGAAGAGCTCTTCTTCCCCACAACAAAACCATGCTCCAAATCACAAAAGCCCAAGCAGCCTCATCCTGGCTTTGGGGCAGCGTGGGGACTGGGCAGCGCGCCCCCCAGGGGTTACTGTCAGCACACAGAAAGGAGAAGCTGAAGGGGTGCGCAGCCTAGAGGACAGAGTCTTTGTCCCACTCCAAAGGTGGCCTCTCTAAGTCCTGAGAAGGGGAGCGGCTGCTCGTGACTCCCTTTCCAGGGTCACTTTTTCTTCGGCCTCTGGTTTCGTGAGAAATCACTGAAATCAGGAGACACTCCTCAGAAGACAGGATATTTCATCAAAGATGACCCAGCTGAAGCCACAGCTGGATTAACCGGTAAGAAGCTGAAGAGCCACAGGCAAAAGAAATTGACTCCACAATGTGAGGAGGCTACAAAAGTTCTGGAGAGTTGACCCCTGCACCGCATCCCTCCGCCAAGGAGACTGGACAGGAGTCCACGGCTATAAACACCCCCACTTCCTCAGGCCACTTACCGAGGCTCACAGCACCCCCACCCCCGCGGGCATCCAGTGCGCCACAAGTCAGAAAACAGTTGAATCCCAGGATGAGAAAATACAAAGTCTGATGATCCTGTCAGATCATGATCATCCCAAGACAAAAATACCGTCCACCCAGGCCGGAAAGGGCCAGCCTCTTTGTCTTCCACCAGGGGAGGGGAGGCATCACTGGGCCGTAGCAGGAAGAACAAGAAAGTGTATGTATGGCTCAAACACTACCCAAAAATCGAGAAGACTATCACACAAGCCTCAGGAGGCTGCCGGCAGCCGGTCGTGGCTCTGCAGCACCGAGTAGGGAGGAAAGAGAGTGGTTTGAAAAAGATGCAGCCTTCCAGTCCCGCGCGGGAGCCCGCGGCCAGCCGCCAGAACTGGAAGAGGGCACGAAGCAACGGAGGAGGCAGGGGCTCCCTGTACTGGGTCGATGCCCACTTGGGGCATGAAGGCAACACCACGCAGGCCATAATGAAGGCCATGGGCAGCACGTCACGTTCATGTACAGCCAGCCGAGCAGGAAGGGAAAAGAGCAGAAGTTGCTTGAGGAAGGGAAAATGAACCAGCAGGAAATCCAGGCCCTGGAGAAAAAACTAAAGAAAAATAAAAGAGAAAGCCAACAATGAGAAAGGTCCTATAAAATTTACAGTTGTATTTTAAACAGGAAAGCCATGAACTCTTGTTCATGGCACAGGACATTAGAAGAGCTCTCGCCACAGAGATTGGGGGCGGGGGGCGGCTGCCAATCTGAGATATGTTTTCGGACAAACACACCAAGATAGCAAGAGAGCTTCAACAAACGGTGTCCCTCAAAACAGCTCCAAGAAGTAAGCAGTCACCAGAAACTTCCTGGAAGGCACCCTCAATGACCAGAGAGCACCTCTGGCCCAGCCACCGTCACAGGTGGGATCTGGCTCCCAGCATCAATAATAAGCCAACCCGTGGGGTCTCCTTGCTGAAGGAATCCAACCTGGACTGGGAGCCCCAACACCAATTCCTAGGGGTCATCTGAGGCCTCGAGTGCCTGGCAGGCCTCCTCGCTGGCCCAGCTGGGGTCCCACCAATAGAGGCAAGAAATCCTTCTCCTTTAAAGAGCTGGATGTCACAGGCCGCCTGTCGTTCCCATCATTTCCACCATTTCCAAGACGGAGATGCCCAGCCCTCTGGGGAGATCACCACCCCACCCAGGAGGACTCCTGTCCTTCTACCTATGGTTCTCCTTAGACCTACTGAGAAAACACAATCTGCACCTTCCCCAAGCAGGAAATTCCTTTTGCCCAAGAGGGTGCATGCAGACAACAATCTGAGGTTTGGGGGTTTAAAAACCTGTCTGACCATTATAAAGACCATCACTCAAACTCTTTCCTCCCAGTGCCAACAATGAGCCAAACTGTAAGATGCTCCTCATCGTTCACTGGAGGAGCTTAGCCTCCACCAGGGTCCCTGCCTGCTGAGGAAGCCCCCACAGCTTGTCCTAGGCTCGTCTGAGGTCTCAGCTCCTGCCCTCGTATCTCTGCTTTACTGAAACCCTTCACTTCGGCAGGTAAGCGCAGGAGAACCACTGTGCCACAGTGTCAGAGAGGACCCAACTGGGTGCCCACAAAGATGGCCAATCCAGGGCCAACCCACTCATCTCCTCCCCAACCCATCCTCCCCGGCTCTTCTAAATGAGAGCTCGGAGATTGCAGCCCCACCCGTGGAGACCAGACACACTCCAGCATCAGCTCTACTGATGAGGGGACTTCACGCTGTTAGGGCGATTTGCACCACAACCCTGGCTGGAAGAGACTTATTCTCAGAGGGGCCCATTTGCAACTAACCTCATCCCTGATATGCCCGCCCCGTGGCTGCCACACCCACGTGGGAAACACAATCTCCAATAGCTCAGGTCTAGGATGACCCCCAACATCAACTTGGTCCACACGGTGCAGCATCCAAGTACGTTCTTGAGAAACCCCAGGATAATAGCCACATTCGCTCTGCAGGGAGCCGGCTTGATGCCTCTCAAGCAGCCAGCGTCCTTGCCGGGGTGCACACACCTTACCGGACCCTAGACGTCTCGGTGTAGGGAACATCTGTCATGGCACAGCCATGGTGTGGTGCTAGCTGGAATCCCAATCATCACGCCCATGGGACCAGCTGTGCAGATGACAGCCCAGGCCATCGAATACAAAGGGGACTCAAATGACCACACTCAATGCTACTGACACGCACCTCCACGAGCTAGACGCCACACTGCTCTGACACCTGGCATTACTGACAAGACCCCCCAATCCCACGGGGCAAACACCAGCCGCTTCGTTTAAGACGATCCATCACCCAGAGGTGCTCCTGGCTGCCACCCCAGCATTTCCAAAGCTTGCTTCTGCTGCCTGTTCCCAGGCATCCCGGTCCCAACGACAGGGGACCATCGTGCTGGCAAACCCACGACTGAAGAACTGCCCCACAGCAAGCTCCACGAGCATTCAGGAAAAAAGCTGCCAAAGCCTGGAAGAACATTCTCGCTCCTGGGCAGCGACACGGGAAATCCTGGGGAGATGTTAGAGCAGACACACAAGGAGTTAAGCAAGAGGAGAGCTGAACCTTCTACATCTATGGAGGAAGATTAATCATTTGAAAGGTGGGGAGTCAAAGACCCTCATCAGATGCAGGATGTCCCAGCACGAGGGCGCCCAGAGTCAGGAACTCTTAGACCACTTCCTAAATAGTGGGGACCTCCAATGCTTCCGATTGTTCTTTCACATCTGTTTCCTACTGGGCCATCTCCTTAAAACCCTTCTCTGGCCTTTCCCCTGAATGAGGAACTACCAATTTGAGGTCTGCGGTTTAAAAAAAAAAAAAAAAAATGTATTCACCACAAAAGATTACCTCAAGATCTTGTTCTCCACAGAATTAACTATTTAATTTTCATTGCAGCTCAGGTTTTAATAGTAAAGGACTGAGTGATTTATGTTGCATTTAATGCTCTAAAAGCCCTTTAGGTTTGAGTGAAAAAGAAATACAATAAAAACAAAGTTCCAATTGATCCAGCTGCCCAGCCAGGTTAAGGAACCAGTAATTTATATCAAACGGGGCTGGGGTTTGGAAAGCCTATGGTCTACCAACGTTTGCCAGGATTTGCCAGGATTTCAGTGGACCCTCCAGACTGTGCACAGAAGGAGGCAGACAAACGGAGGCTCAGAAAAGTAACTTTGCTATAAATTTCAGGACAGCAAATAATCGCCCCTTATGGGAGGCTCGCTGCATAGAGAACTGTACAAAGCAGGAGCTCTCCACCAGAGGCAACCTGTGCCCTCCTCGCCTCCCTGAAGACATTTAGCAACATCTGGAGACATTTTTCATTGTCACAACTAGCACCTTGTGGCAAAGAGCTACAGATGCTGCTAATCATCCTACAATGCACAGGACAGCCCCCCACTACAAAGAGTCATCCGGCCCCAAATGTCAATAGCACCGAGGCTGAGAAACGCTGGTCTCAAATAAAGACACTTGAAACCCCCGAGGCACCCAATCTTGTCACGACCCCCCACCCCCCTGCATCTTAGTATGCAGACCCGGTGCTCGGGGGGACAAGTGACTTATGCACATACACACAGACACAAGGCTTTGCGGTCTTGGAGCGGGTGGTTCACCAGTCTCTGATGCCATTCAACCCCTGACGCCCTTCCACAACCCCCCCCCGATATCAGGCACCCAAAGATATTGAGGTCAGAACTCTTCTTAGGGAGTATTCCCCCCCCCTTTTTTTTATCCTTCTAAGTAAAAGAAATCCTGCTCAAAAGAACCTGTGGCCCGTATTACCTCATTTAGACCTCACGGCCCGGGAACCGGGTCACGACTATTCTGATCACCACGTGACAGAGAAGGACCCTGGAGCACAGAGAGGGTTAGGTGACTCTTCCAAGGGTGAGTCCCGGGCACTCCAGGTTCAGGATCTCGGGAAATGCAGGGCACTCCGACTCCAGTCTGGCTTTCCATGGGGTTCCCGCTCCCGAGCCGTCCTCCACTCGCTGGCCAGCCCTGTGACAGCGCCCTCCGCGGGACACCCAGCCTGGAAGAGAGGCAGCGCCCTCCCAGGGCGGCCGCATCGGCAGGGAGAGGGCCCCTGCGTCGCCTCCCCTGCCTCCCCCAAGGGGCAGGACTGGGCAGGGAGCCGCGGTCTGTGCCGGTGCTTCTCATCTCCAAGTGCGCCCACCCGTGAACGCCACCCGCCACCCCGGCGGCCGATGCACAGAGCCAGCAAGTCAGCGCCAGGGCACATCACCCGGGCATCACCTGTCACCAAAGCGGCCACCAGGCTTCCTCCAGGCCCCTCTCTGAGCTCCTCACAGGCCCCCGCAGCCAGCCAGCATCTGGGAAACAATCACGGGGAGTCCCCGAGGAGTCCTCATTCTTCCTCCATTAAACCTCCCCTTGGTCCCCTGAGTCTGTCTCTACTTTTGTTTCATGGCAAGAGGCGGCCGGGGGTGCCAGCAGGCCAGCTGTGCTGAGGGACCGAGCGGACTCTCCTCCTCCAGCTGAGGCCGATGCCCGGGCTCAGACATCTGGGCCCCAGGACTTGTCCTCTGTCCTCATTTCCGGCCAACGACTCTTCAGTCTCACCACCGGCTTCCTGTTGAAAGCCACCCAGGGTGGCGCCTTCACATCCCCGGAGGCCTGTGACAAGCAGGAGACGGCATTTGAGCAAACTGTCTTCACAGGCACATTTTTCTGATAGTTTGTAAATAGGCATGTTCAAACTCGAAAATTTTTGTTTCAGAAAACAACAGCCACCCCGGTTTGACAGACGTTACCCATCTGCCATATGGGCAACACTGCCCACATCTGGCCCCGCCTGGGGCTCCTCTCTTAAGAGGCCCCAGCTCCTTTCCTTGACTGGCTAGCTCATCCCCCTAGTTGTGCCTGAGTGGCTTTTGGGAAGGGGCCGGGAAACGCCCCGTGTAGGACCAGTCCCCACCGCAGGAGAAGGTGGGTTTTCCGGACTCTGGTCCCCTAAGGGCAATGTCTGAGGCCACAAAGCATGGAGATGGTCCACACAGCAGCACCACAGCCCAGGATGTCTGGGGAGTGCTCTGCATCCTCGAACAGGCTAGAAGGTATGAACCCTGTCATTTGATGGAGAAGAAGAAAGAGGCCCAGAGAGGGGAAGTGAATGTGTCAAGAGCACACAGTGTCAGGGTAGGGAGGGTAGGGACTAGACCTGCACTCTGGGCCCCAGGCCTTAGTGTATTTGTGAGCTGGTGACATCATCAGAACCTTCTTACTTTTCATCCCAGAGAACAGGCTGTGAAGACGAGGGTCTCTTTCCCCACGCTCGGCCCCATAGGAGGAGCTAGCCAACTGCCCTAGGCTCGGAGCTGCTGCAATTTCCCTTGTGGGCATCCTGCCACTGGGGTCAGCCTTTCCCGTCAAGAGGGAGAGGACTGACACCAGACGTAGGGATCTAGGTGGGGCCAGAGCGCCCCCTGCTGTCTAATTGCTAAGCAACCCAAACCTCGGGTCTGCCTCTCAGATTTCTTGGGGTCCCTGCCCAGGAAAGTTGAGGGTCGGGTTCAGTGCATACCCCTCCTGGGGAGTTTCTCCTTTAGCTCTAGACAACCCCAGAGGAACCGCCAGGATCCCTGTTAATGGGAAACTCATGCCCACCATCATTTCCTTTCTCTCCCTTGCTGCACCCCCGAATGTGTCCGGTCAGCATCACATATTGGTGGCTTTCGGCAGCCCGGCCACTGAGTCTGGTACGTTGAGAACCAGAAATGACGAGCCACTGTCCCAGGCCCCGTGGAGTGTCCAGAGTGAGATAACCAAGGAAACAGAGAAGCAAAGATTTGATGAGGTGACTGCAGTGGGATGGGAGACCAAGTACCAAGCAAACAGATTGGGCGGGGGGGGGGGGGGGGGGGGGGGGGGGGCGGTTCTGGTGGCAGACACGTGAGCTCTCAAGAGGAAAACAGAGGGAGACAGAACATGGAAAGGCATTTCTGGGGGCAGGGACAGACACAGCCAACGCCCCTCCTCACTCATCCCTTGTCCCATCTGCTTCTTCTTCTTCCCTCCTTCTCTCCCTCCTAACTCACCATGGGCACAGTGGCTGTCCACCTCAAGAATCTCCCCACCTCTCCAGGCTGGCCTCTCTGGCCAGGCCCACGTCTGGTGGAATCCCTGGGACTCTACCAGCGCTCTCACCTTGGCCCTGCTCATGAACACTTGGGTTTCCTGAATCCTGCACAAGCCTGTCCACAATCTGGACACTTGAGCATTCAATACCTGGGAGATACTACACAGGGGATTCAGCAAAGTCTAAACCATCCTTTGGCCCTAAGAAAGAGAAATCATCCCAGGGAAGCAGGAAAAGTATAAAGGAGTCATGCTGAGGGAAGTTTCTCTACAAGTTCAGAGCAAGGATCAAGGTCACCTGGGCCCTTTTAAGGCCAGAGGAAGTGGGGAGGAAGGGATGTGGTCCCTATGGGCAATGGTGGCAGGATTTGCATGGAGAGGCAGAGTTAAGAGCAAAGACTTGAAGCAGGATGGCTCAGGATGAGTCAGTGGGAGGTCCCAACGAGTATTTCCCAGGAGGCAACTGGAAGGTTGGAAGCAGGAAAGGGACATAAAGATTCCCAGCAGCTATGACCAACCTGCACTCCAGCCAGGGAGGGTGGGGACAGCTTGAGGTCACCCGCATTTAGCAGAGCCTCGGCCCTTGAAGGTGTCCTGCAAACGACCATCTCCATAGGAGGCCAGCATTCAACTCAAGAGCCATTTAATACTCAAGGTCCAGATCAAAACAGAAAATTTAAGTCATACTCTTGTACCTTAAGCCTGTTCAGCATAGAGTGGGGATGATAAAAGTCACTCATAAGGTTACAGTGAGGCCTGTCTGTGCTAATACACCTTCCCTACCTGGCACCTAGCGGCCGTTTGAAATCATAACGACTCCATTCTACTTCTTAAAACCCGCTCTTCCCAGGGCTTGGGAAGCCTCTGCAGCCCCTTGACTTGCTCCTTCAGTCTCCTCTTGCCCCCTAATTAAAACGGTAGCATTTGTGAGTACTGCACATACCTGAAATCACTTTACATATATGAGCCATTTAATCCTACCACCCTGCTTTCAAGATACGTTCTGTTCCTTCCCAATTTAAAGGTGAGCAAACTCAAGGACAGAGCTCCCACATGCACACAATAGGGGTCTGAATGGGGGAGGGGGGTGTTACTGGATCAAACACCCCTCTCCTAAGCCCGTGTGCACAGGGTTCCCCATCCAGGACCCTCGAGCCACACCCTCTCCCTCCATAACCCCTCCCCTGGCAGCTGTGGGGGCCAGTCTCACTTCGTTTTGAGCCTCCATCTTTTCCTTTGATCAACAGACCCACATTTCCAAAGGCCAGTGTATTCTATGCACACAGATGTCTGTCTTCCCCTGAAGCCCAACCAGCTCCAAACGCCTGACCCTTTCCTCCAGCCTCAGCCTCAGGCACCGCCCCAAGAGCATGGGGTTCACTCTCTCCAGAAGGCTAGTTCAGGTGGCCGTGCTGGTCTCCTGCCCCCGATGTGGGGTCCTGGGGAGCAGCAACCTGTCCTCAGGGGCCACTCACAGACCCAAGCACGGTAATGGAGGACTCGCCTATCTCAAACCAGTGAGCCCTCCCAGCTCCCCTATTCTGGCTCACAACACTACCTTTCATCCCCTCCTCCGAGTCCCGAAGCAGTGCCCCTGACCCATCCTTCCCCAGCAGCGTTCTCATTCCCCCAACTGTCCTCTATGCTTGGAACCACCACCCCCCCAACTGCCTCTCAGATTGTCCCCTTTCCCCACATTCCAACTGACCAACCGCCCTTCCACAGCCCCCAGCAGGTTCGGGGTCAAATCCAAGCCCCCCCCCCGAGTCTTGACCACACTCTGGCATCTGTTAGAGTTAGTTCCCAGGGTGCATCTCAGCCAGTGAACCACGAACTCCTTGAGGACAGGAACTGGCTCTTCTTCCATTTTTTATCCCCACAAAACTGATCGGCCTGGCACACAAAACCATTGATCTATTTTGAGTAAATGATTTTGGGGATTTAGTTAAAGCAGAAAGTGTTTGGTTCATAGAGAGCCTTTGATTTTTTAAAAAATGTTAATTACATTTTCTGACAGAGAAACATGAAATTGCCCGGCACACCCACAGCCCAGGTCTATGCTCCTCGTGCGGCCACCACGCCTGCGGTGTTGGTGTTTTACTGATCTATTTGTTTATTCTGTTTGAGTGTTGACGAGTCACTCAAACATTTCTTGAGCCAATGAATAAAACTGATGTTAAAGCTCACCTGGTCCAGGGTGATCTGCACCTGAATACTAACTAGAGGCGCCCAGGGAGTTTGTTAAAAATACAACCCTTAGCCCCCTTTCTAAGAGTCACCGAATGACAATCTCTGGAAGGAGGCCAGAGGGCTTTCACTTTTATCCATTTGTTTTTAATTTTTAAAACTTTTAATTTTCAGACTTAATAATCAAGCTCCCACATACCCTTCACCCAGCTTCTCCAGATGTTAGCACTTCGGTAACGGTGAACGCCAGGATCAAAACCAGGAAATGAACGTGGAGATGTTAACTAATCCGCAGACTTCACTCAGATTTCGCCGATTGCTCATTAATGTCCTTTCCATGTTCCAGGAGCCAATCCAGGTCACCACCCGGCACTCAGCTGTTTGAGCTGACGGATCTCTGGCTGCGAGTGTGCTTGCACACGTTGTCATATGTTTGAGGACTGCTGTCTTTGGGCGTGTGTGCGAATCGTCTCTTCAAGTCTTTTCCCGTTTTTCTTTTGGAGAATCTCATCCTCTGTCCCTTAATTTTCAAGAGTTCTCTGCATATTAGGGATCTTAAACTCTTCATCTTTGCGGCGAAGCCCTTAGTTTTGGGTGTTGCAAGTATTTTCTCCCAATTTTTTAATTGTTTTGACTTTATGGTGTTTTTTGCCATGTCCAATTTACCAATGGTTCGTTCAACTGCCTCTGGATTCAGAGTCACGGTTTGAAATCCTTTCCTTATACAGAGCTTAAGTGGAATTTACCCAGGCTTTCCCCCCCCACACACACTAGTACTTACATGGTTTCATTTTTTACATCTAAATTCATGATCCATTTGAATGTATTCTTCTATACAATGTGAGCTATGAATTTAATTCTCTCTCTTAAAATGACTGCACAGTTTCCCAGCACCATTTATTAAAAAGTCTATCATTGCTTCTGAGATTCGAGATGCCACCTTTATCACACACTAAATGTCCATTTGTACTTAGGTTTATCTCTGCACTTTCTGTTCTATTTCACTGGTCTGTCTATTCATGTGCCATGGCCATACCGCTTTAATTACAGATGCTTAATGGTTTGTTTTAATGTCTGGTGAACAAACACTAATGGACCCTCCACCTTTCCAATGTTTCAGTGTTTTCCCTGGATATTCTAGCAGGTTTATTTTTCATATGAACCTTACTATCAACAAACCACGCCCCTCAAAACAACTCCAAGAAGACGTCACCAGAAACTTCCTAAAAGACACCCTCAAAGGCCAGAGGAAAGTTTCTCTGGCCCAACCATCAACACAGGTGAAATCTGACTCCCAGCACCAACAAGAAGCCAACCTGTGGGGTCTTATTCTTCCTGCTGAAGGTGCTCCATGTGAGCCAGAAGCCCCAAAACCAGTTCCTAGGAGTCATCTGAGGTGTCAAGTGGATGGCAGGCCTCCTCGCTCACCGAGCTGGGGTCCCACCAACAAGAAATCCTTCTCCTCGAGAGAGTGGATGTCACAGGCCACCTGTCATCTCTATGATTTCCATGATCATCCCAAAACAAAGATGCCCACTCCACCAGGGAGCTCCAGCACAGCCCCACCCAGGACGACCGCCTGGGCCCCTCCCTCCCCCAGCCCAGGATCCCACATACAGTTAGTTCCCCGAGACCTACTGAGAAGACGCAATCTGCACTTTCCCCAAGTTAAGAACTTCCTTTTGCCCAAGAAGGTGTATGCAGACAGTCTGAAGTTTGGGGGTTTTCAAAAACTGACCACTACAAAGACCACTGCCTAAACACTTTCCTCCTACCGAATGACCTTCTTAGTTTAACTGCTCCTACCAGCTCTATAAGTTAGAAATTTACGATGAACATAATGCTGTAAATAAGTACTTTTTTGGGGTGAATAGCAAGCATTCCCCAGTTATTCTGACGGGCAGCCGGGTGTGGAAACCAGGGGAACAGAACCAAGGGGACTGGGAGGGGGCAGCTCTGGGGGCATCTCCTGCTCCCTAGTAGGCGCCCTGAGAGAGCTGGACCCTCCACACCAGGCAGTGAGTGGGGGAGCTCAGCAAAGCCAGAAAAGGTCCTCCGGCTCACAGTGCTCAAACGATCAGTGATGAGCAACAGTTACCACGGCTGCCTCTCTGTGCTAGGTGGATGCCACAGGCCAGCGAGGCCGACTCAGGTGTGATCAGCACTTGATGGGAATAGAAGGGTTAAGACACCCCATCATGGCCGACCTGGAGATGAACCGAGGCACCTCACTCCAGCAGCCACGCACGGTTGTCTCCAAGACCTGGTCCTCTAAGGCATTATGAGAAGTAGAAGGCAGAGGACTTAGTCCCCCCTCCCCAGGGGGCATGGCCACAGCCCAGGGAATTTATGGGACGCTGGTATCGTAGAATAAGTTGGGAGGAACTGACCCTGTTCCCTCATAGAGGAGAAACAAACCCAGGAAGTGAAAAGACTTTCTGCAGATCTCGCAGCCAGTCAAAGTCAAAGCAGAGACCAGAGGACAGGTCTCATAGGCAAGGCTCCTTGGCCTCCACCGCAAAGCATTTGGGTGTTAGAGGCAATGCAAGGCTGCCCCCTGGAGGAAGGGCCGGAGAACTGCAGGCATCCCTTCACTTTGCATGCTGGCGGATTTGAAGACCCTGACCCTCCCAGGGTGGGGGTTGGGGGACACGGAGTTCTACTTTCTTTGCTAGTGGCCTCCTGCCGAATCCCCAGGACCCTGTCAACGAAGTCCTATCAGGGGCCCAGTACACAAAAAGCAGCTTTTCCTCTCACCGCGTCCCTGAAATCACCGACCCCAGGAACACCTAGAGAGAATGGCTTTTCATTCACGGAAGAGGCACTGGGATGGATGCAGTGAGGACAGAACCTGAGAAGATAAACCTGTCCGTCTCCTCGGAGGTGATAACGTGTCGGGTGTCTCAAACACAATCTGTGATGCCCAGAGAGCTGGAGTGGAACAGAGGGGAGGACCAAATACCCACCAAAGAATCAAGGGAGGGGCTCACGGCAGGCATCATATCTGAGCTAAGTATGAAGAGGGAATGATTTCAGTAATGAAGAAGCCAGTAAGAAAGTCCCAGGGAAAGAGAGAAGGCAGAGCCTCCCCTTACCATTCCCTGGTGCCTGCTTTTCCCCTCAGCTCCTCACTCCCTGCCCACCCAAGTCCTGGGAAGTCTCTGACACTGACGCGTCACAATAAGCCCCCACCCTCCGCTGCACCGGCCTCTCTGCTCAGGCCCTCCCCTCTCAGACCTATCAATAAGCAAAAACTGGTTCTTATGTACCTGCTGCAGGGGGTCCAGAAAATTCCAAACCAACCTCTGCCCCAAAGAAAGAGAAACCATCTCAGGGGAAGAGCAAAGTTTGCAAAAAAGTGACAGGGAGAGAGAAACATCTCTGCTAGCTTCAGGCTGCTGTCCAGGAGGAGCCCAGGAAGCAGATGAGGAGGAGCAGGCAGACGGGAGGAAGGCAGGAAGGCCCTAGATGGTTCGGCAGGACAGTTCATCTCGTCTGGCTGGGAGGCTGAGGGTCCGCCTTATCATTGCAGGGCCCTGATGGCTATTTCCCCTAAAGGACAGTGAGAAATGACTCAACATTGGGTGCGGGGACACCTCGCCAAATGTATCTAGAGAAATTCCTAGAACAAACCGTGTCCTTCCCTCTGCAGCTTCTCAAGGTGGGAGAGGTAGAGGGAACTCTGGCTTCACAGCTCTGACAGTGCCTGAAAACCCCTCCAGCTGTCAGACTCTGCCTCCTATTCTTGGGGCAGAATTTGTGCCACCCCAAGACAAAAGGGAGGGGAAGCCACAAAGTCAAGGCTGGGTAGCGGCTGAAAGGAAACCAAACCCAAGCCGCTGACTCTCCATGCAGTGCTCCTTGCTCACTGCACACTCTCCGGTCAGCTCTGAGTCTGGGCAGGAGATGGCAGCAGAGTGGCTTGGGGTGGGGCCCAGAGCCCCCACCACCCATCCTTGTGAATATGCTGTACTTAGGGGTGGCCCAGATCCTGTCCCTGGATCACAGAACACCCCGTCAAGAGAGGAGGCAAGACTGACACATAGGGAACTGAGAACAATCTGGAAATCCAGGGAAGTAAGAGGGAATCAGTGTGAACTGCGCAGCACGAGAGATGACCTGAAACCTGTTTCCGACGGAGCACCAAAACCCTTAAAGGCGCAAGGAGAAGGAAGGGGCTTGTCCCACCAGATATGAAAATATATTGTTACTGTGGTGAAAGCAAGAATTCCACAAGAGCTGGGGAGTGAAGAAGCTGACAAGTCCAACGTAGTCTTACCTGTAATACTCGCCAGGTAAATGGGACAGGTAAACAATTCCTTGGGAGCCATCCCTCTGAGCATCTGCAACAGAAATTTCCCTGCAGGAATAAAGAAAGAGGAAAAAAAAAAAAGGAATAAGGAAGGAATGCCTTCCTAGAGACGGTTGTATGTTCAGCCCATCCACCCATCTATCCACCCTACATTCTTATTACAATGAAATTTAAAACCCTGCTGGGGGGAGTGGCGCCAGTCTTCTGCCCTTCGAGATGAAATGTCCCTATAGGTAATAAGGGAGCAAATTATTGGAAAGAAAATACAAAAATAGAGTCTCTAATAAACTGACAAGTCCAAGGTAACCATAGTTTCTTCCCTGTGCTTTCCTACTGAATTCACCTCCCAAGAGTCTTCTGGAATCTTCTCTCCCTTCCCCTACCTCACTCCCACCCCTAATCCAGGACCAGGACCTCACGCCCCAAACAGCTCTCAGCCCCTCTCTCTCCGTCATCCCACTCCGTCCCCCACCCCTCTTGCTATCTGGGCCCTACCCACCCCCTTACGCAGGGGCGCCCCCTGCCGCCCACCCACAGCCGGTGCCGCCCCCTCCAGCCTCTGTCCCCGCCCGTCAGCACCGCGAGCCTGCGGTCCTCCCTCCCCCGCGCCATCAGGACTGACACCTGGGCTCGAAGGGCCCCTCTCACCTGCCCTGCGCCCGAGCCAGGCGCGCGCCTCCCGAGTCCCCGAGCGCGCGGGTGGGGTCACCCTCGGAGCCTGTGCACCTGCCCGCCGCCGCTGCTCGGGCCGGGTCCGCGGAGACCGTTCTTTTCCCAAGACCGACCCTCCTTCCCCGCGTGTCTGTACATTCAACGGCGTGGGGCCCGCTGCGGGGCGGGGACCCCCGGGTCGCTGCAGGGAGAGACAGACGCGTGGAAGCGGCTCAGGCGGTGGAAGGGGCCGTAGGCACTTCCCTTCAATGGTAAAGAAGAGCTGAGTTCCAGCAGCCCTCTTGGCGCAGTGGGCAGCGCGTCAGTCTCATAATCTGAAGGTCCTGAGTTCGAGCCTCAGAGAGGGCACGGCTATTTTGCTGTGCTCCGATGCGGTGTGTGCAGAAAGACTTGCTGCGAGGGGGCTCAGAAGCCCTCCCGGTAGCGGGACGCCCGCGACGGAGGAACGCACGTCCCCAGCAGCAGGGAGCCTCATTCAGCAGGAACGCAGGCGGGAGGAGGGACCGCGGCCCCGCTGCCAAGAAGGAAAAGCCGTAAGTGAGAAAACGCGCCGTGTTGGCGCTGCTGCGCGGAAACGGACCGAGCGTCGCCGAGTGGTGCGCTTGCTTTTGCGGCAGCTGCGAAAGTGCTTCTCCTGGATCGCTTCTCTTTGCCCCAACTTCTCTCTACTTGGAGCAAGACCGTGTCTCCACGTTCTTTTTCGGCTGTCTCCAGAGGCTGTACCCTCGCTCCATCCCAGACCCGGCTTTCAAGAGCCGGCCGAGGAGTGGGGGGCAACCTGGGCAGGCAGCGCGGGCCCCCCACGTGGCCCAGGACCGCAAGGTGGGGCGCTGCCCTGGCGAGGCCTCGCTCTACCCACAGCTCTGGCTGAACCCGGCAAGTTTTGATTATTCGGTTTACAATAGCTTCCAATTACTTTGTGATTCAGTTTCCCATTATTTAGAAGTATATTTCTTATTTTCCAAAATAGGGAAATTTCTAGTTTTATTATTCATTTCTATCTTAATTGGTTGCATCGTGGTCATAGTGATGTGGTTTGAAGTGGGGTTCCCGAACCAACGGTCAAAAAAAAATTCTTGAGAGGTTTTTGGTGCAAAAAGGTGGGGTTTTTTTATAGCCCCGGAACAGGACTCTTGGGCAGAAAAGAGCTGCAGTGGGACCTTGAGGAGCAACTGATGATCTACTTTGGAGCTGGGGGAGTTAAAGGAAGTTTCCAAGAGCATTTTCGTATGTTAAAGATTTACAGGATCCCGGAGGCCTAGAGATTGTCAAGCCAAGGTGGTTTTTCCCTCTAGCAAAGCACTGACAGTAAAACAGTTGGGAATTCCGGGAGGAACGTCTTACTCTGCCTGTCTCAAGTATTTGTCAATGGGCTGCAAGTTATAAAGAAATTTAATTTTATCTACATTTTTGCCTTTGTTCTTCACATCAATAAAATATTTATTTTATATGATATATATTTTTACTTTTTTAATTTTTAAAGTAAGCTCTACACCACAGAGGGGCTTGAACTCAACACCCGGAGATCAAGAATCACATGCTCTACCAACTGAGCCAGCCAGGCACCCTGGTCATAGAATATATTCTATAAGAATTAAATCCTCTGAAGTGTATAGCTCAGTGTATGGTCGTGTTTTGTAAATGCTTTTTGTGTATGTGGGGAAAAAATACGTATTCTGTACTGGTTGTACGCATTGAACTACATTTCCTACTAATGTTCATCTTCTGTATTCTTTTTTTAAAATGTTATCTTTTTTGTCTGTTTCAACTGTTGGTTATTGATAGATTTGTCTATTTTGTCAATTTGTATATATTTTGAGGCTACATTAATAAATGCATAAAGCATAGAATTTTTGTATCTTCCTGGGAAATGAACACTTATGAAGTGTTCACCTTTCCTGCGAATACTGCTTTTAATTTTAGACTACACGTGGTCTAATAGTAACATAATGTCAGCTTGCTTTGATTTAGTGTGTAGAAGCATTTTTTCCTATGAGTTTCATACTTTCTGTATGCTTGTTTTAATGTCTCCTTTAGGGGCACCTGGGTGGCTCAGTCAGTTAAGCATCTCCCTTCAGATCGAGTCCCACATCGGGCTCCTTGCTCAGCGAGGAGCCTGCTGATCCCCCTGCTTGTGCTCTCTGACAAAATCTTTAAATGTATATATCTTTTAAACACATATATTTGAGGTATTTTTAAACTAGTCATATAACCTCTACAGATTAATAGGAATATTTACTCTATTTACATTTAATATAATTTACTGGTATGTTTGGATTTAAATCTACCATTTTAATAAGGTTTCCCTTTTTGTTCTGCCTGTTTTTATTTAAGTTCTAGTTCATTAAGGGGCACCTGGGTGGCTCAGTCAGTTAAGCGTCTGCCTTTGGCTGAGGTCATGATCCCAGGGTCTAGGGATCGAGCCCCACATCGGGCTCCCTGCTCCGCGGGAAGCCTGCTTCTCCCTCCCCCACTTCCCCTGCCTGTGTTCCCTCTCGCTGTGTCTCTGTCAAATAAATAAATAAAATCTTTAAAAAAAGTTATTATGTTCCATTGTGCCAGCATTTTCCCTCTATCGGGAAACTGTACCCTTAATATTCTAGTAATTAATCTAGAAATTCCAATGCTACTATTTGACTTATGAAGACTACTATTAACTGGGACTTACATCTTTTTTTTTTTTTAAAGTAATCTTTACGCCCAACGTGGAGCTTGAACTCACAACCCTAAGAGATTAAGAGTGGTGTGCTCTGTAGACTGAGCCAGCCCAGCACCCGAGGACTTTTACCTTTTTTCCAGCAAAAAATTTTGGAATTCTTTTATCACTCCAGTCACTGCCTCCCCACTTACATGCTTTTTTCTTCTTTCAGTTCTCTCAGACACACGCCTAAGAGCAGGACTGCCGGGTCCCATGCTGACTCTGGTAGCTCAAAATGTTCAACCTAAACTGTTTTTCAAAGCAGCTGCACCATTTGGGGTTTCAATTTCTCCCCATCCTTACCAGCACTTGCTGTTGTCTATTCCAGCCGTCCTAGCAAGTGTGACGTGGTATTTCATTGTGGATTTGATTTGCATTTTCCTCAGTGATGGTGAGCATCCTTTCCTGTGCTTACTGGCCATCTGTGTATCTTCTTTGGAGATATGTCTATTCAAATCCTTTGCCCCTTGGACAATTGGTTTGCTTGTCTTTTTAGTGTTGAGTTATAAGGATTCTTTATAGATTTTGGGTAGAAGTCCCTTACCAGAAATAGGATTTGCAAATATCCTCTCCCCTTCTGTGGATTGTCTGTACCCTTTCTTGAGGTTCTCCCCGAGGTGCTCATTTTTTATTCCGATAAACTTTATTTTTGAAGAAATAAACGCTGCAGATGGAGTTGAAGCTCCCTTTTTGTCACTTACGACCCAGTCTCCCTCCCTCCCCAGGGATTACCACTATTCTGAACTTGATCTTTGTAATTCCCTAGTTGTTGGTTTAATTGCGTAAAATACACATAATAGAACTTATACCATCTTAACTCCCTTGAGGCGTATAGCTCAGTGGCATTGAGCACGTCCCCGCCACCGTGTCCCCATGACCACCAGCTCCAGAATCCTGATCACCTTGCCACAGTGAAACTGTCCCCAAACACTAACCTCCCATTTCTCTTTCCCTCAGCTCCCTGTAAACCACCCTTCTGCTGTCCGTCCCTCTGAGTGATGGAAGGACCTCACAGGAGTAGAATCACAGTATTTGTCCTTTTGTGACTGGCTCCTTTCACTCCCCACGAGGTCTTCAGGGTTCATCCACATTGCAGCAGGTGTCAGAATCTCCTTCCCTTTAAAAGCTGAAGCATACATTCCTGTGTGTGTGTGCATATTACAGACACATCACATTTGCTTGTCCGTTCATCTGTAAGTGGACACTTGTTCTCAGGATGCTTCCACCTCATAGCCCTGCAATGCCCCTGGGCCTCCACCTCCTCACCTGGAGCTGGTAGGAGACCGAGAACCTGGAGGGGACGTCCCCTACTCCTTTAGCCTTGGTCCAGGAACGAGGCTCATTCCTCACTCATGATCCATCGGCAGGAACTAGGTACCTGACCGTATCTCGGTGCACGGGATGGCACGCTCGGTCCCTGGCTTTGCACCTCCTCCCAGTGACAACCCTAAGCTACCAACTTTAGCTGCCTCAGCTCTGCCAACACCAAGCAAAGAGGAGGCAGAATGGGCAAGGACAAGGAAGCAGGCCTCTATGGCCTGATTTCAGGAGCTCGGCTTTTTCCCACCTGGAGAGGGCCAGACTGAATATTACAGAATGCCAGAATGAAAATCAGGCCTTCCAAAGACTCAAGTAAAGCCAGATATTCTCAAGCAGCAGCTGAGAGAGAGAGAGAGAGAAACTGCACGTGAGAGAAAGTGCACGAGCCCTTCCTGGGGATATGGTTAGACCAGCTCACGGAGTCTTAACCTGGGTCAGGAGTGGAGTGTTGATGGTCTACACTTAACAAACAAAACCTAAGTCTGGTGTAAAATTCCTTCCCCAGCCTGGAAGTTGCTGAGTGGGATCTAAGCAATCCATCACGAGGAGTTTGTTCTTTGAAAAAACTGACCACATGATCAGGCCATTTTGGTTTTTGCTCTTCTATTTTGCTGATTATAAAGGCAAGTTTCCCCACCCAAACCCAGAAATCAGTGGTAAGAATACTAACAGAAGAAAAATCCCTACGCCGTATCATAAAAACCTGTGCACACAGGCGAGACGTGTCCTGGGGGGGAGGGAATGGACAGAGGCCCGGCCACCGAGGGTGAGGCAGCGCTATCAAGGCCACGGAGGCTGCCCTCCCCTCAGCCTGCCAGCCTCCTCTGGGTCTTCACCAGCAGGAACACGGCACGGAAACCTCAGTACAAGAGCTGGTTTAAACCGTGGCACTGTTCTTGGAACCCGTGACCAGATAATGGTTGTCAGAAGACACATCACAACACAGGATGGCCGTAGGCTCCTCCACCTACGGGGAAGGAGGCTAGAAGAGTGACCACAGGCAGGGGCCAGGCGTGGGCCACAGCTGAGTGCCTCACTTGGGGCTGTTTCAAGGGTAAGGACAGACCTAGGGCTCGGTCTGGAGACAACGGGGCAGGTCTCAGGGCTCACGGTGGAGCCTGTGAAGTCACAGAACCTTGAGTCCTCATTCCCCTGGATATAGTAAATGGACCCAGATACCACCCCAGAGGTATTTTCCGGCACTGTCCTCGGGACCTGGCTCACTGGGATCTGGGTGTGAGCTCTGAGAGCCTGGGTCTGCACATCCCTCCTCCCAATACCTGAAACAACGTTTGTAGAGAAGGTGCGGCTATGCAGTGGATCGCCTCGTCCAGTGCGGTCACAAAATAGCTCCCTGGTGAAGGAAAGGCAGGTGGAGAGGCCAGAGACAAGCTTGCATTCCAGTCCCAGCTCCATCCCCAAGGTGACTAGGAAAAGAGCAGCTCTTCCTCTGGCTCAGTGTGCCCATCTATAAAAATCAGAGACAAGAGCCCAACCATTCCCTCCTCTGGCCCTATCCTCCTGCCACACTCGGGATGGTGCTCCGTGTCACTGCACAAAAGGACAATCAGATGGGGCTTCATGCCTCTTCTGCCTGCCCGTGTCTCCAAGCTGCTCTTCTGCGTAGGAAGGCACCGTTACAGAGAGCCAGAGAGGAGAGGGACGGGGACAGAAGACAGGCAGGGCGCCAGGCCACAGAGGGAGAGGCGGCGGTGGGCAGGGCGGACGTGGGTGCACAGATGGGAGCGGCAGGGACACAGACACCTGCGTCTCCACTTGGCCAGGCTTGGGGCTTAAGAGGGAGGAACAGAGCCTGGAACGAGGCTGGGCCCCGACTCTGCAGAAGAGCAGATATCCTGGGGTGGGACAGGACCCCTAGGGGGGTCGCCTGGCTTCCACTCACCACAGGAGGCAGACTGGAGGTTGTGGTGGTTGACATATTTACGAAGGACTGCCTTAACCTTCTCCCTCCGGTGCGTGTGGAGAATGATGATATCGCTTGTCCTCGGGCCTACTAGCACCCACTCCTCACTGGGGTCATGGGTAATGCTGAGGATCTGTTGGGAAGGACCGGAGTCAGCACTCCAAGCTGCCCACCCCGTCATTCACACCCCCTCGGGAGACTCAGCCTCCGGGCCCCCCGCCCCGGGGACCACCCTCAGCCCCCTGGTGGCTGCCCAGACACCTCTTGCCGTAATTCGTGCTGCTGCAACCTCTGGTAGCACCTCAGGTCCCAGGAATATAGTCTGGTGTCTTCTCCTCCTGTCCAGAACTTACTGCCTGCGATGTCCACACAGCGGGACCCATATTCGGGGACCTCATGCTTCCTGGTGGGTGAAGAACTCAGAGGTTCACACGCTGGCTAACCACCAGGACGTTTTGGGCCCAGGAAGCCCCCAGGAGTGCCCCACATCTATTCTCCACACGGACTCACCTAGTCCTACTGCACAGGGGGGCAAGGGAGGTCCAGAAAGGCACACAAGCCTTCCCAAAGGCCTTACTGTCCAGCCCTCCCCTGGGCTGTACCTGATCAAGATTTGGTTCTGCAAATCCCAAATCTCAACAAATCCTTTGAAACAAGCCAAGCAGATCTGGGCATTGGAGGAGAGCGCCAGGGAATAGCATATGGGGCCCGTGGAGGCCAGCTGTGCCCTGACACGGGGTGTGGGTGCCAGATCCCACAGCGTCAGGTTCCGGGACAGACCCCCAGTGATGAGGCGCCGCCCGTCAGGGAACAGCTTGCAGGCAAGGACGCAGTTCTGATGGTCCTGCAGGAACAGTCCCCACCCTCACATCACCGGCTCGAGGCCCGGGCTCCAAGTCCCATGACAGAGGTCACGTCGGGGTTCCCCCAGCCCTCCCCGAACACCCACCACACCTGCAAGTCCAGCTGGGCCTGTGGGGCCTTGTTGCAGGCATGTAGAGCGCTCTCGTCCCAGACCTTAATGTAGCCGTGGCCACACGTGTACACGCGGTGAGTCGGGCCGCTGATGGCAACGGCGTAGACTTTATTTCCATGGCGGAGCCTGCCAACCTTCCAGCACCTCCAGGGGACCCTCTACCTGACCACGGCTTCATCTGGAATGGGTGGCTGGGGAGAGGAGAAAGCAGGTGCCCATCGTCCACGGGTGACCGCCTGCCCGGTCCTCTAACTGAATTCCTAACTGTTCACCCAACGTCCTGAGACAATGCTGCTCACCAGCAGTAAGAGCAGGGCCCGGCTCAGAGCGCCACCCCCACCCTGGACACAGCTCTAGAAGAGGTGACACCATGAGCCGAAGGCCCTGCACGGTGGCAGGGAGAGCCGGGAGCCGAGTTCCAAGGAAGCAGGGAGCTGCAGGACAGCCACCCCCTATGGGAGAGAGGACACACTGCAGGCTCTCCCCTTTCCTTACTTTGGGGGGTAGTGGGGAAGGCAAAGATCCCAAGTGCAGAAAAAATACGACACTTACCATTGCCCTGAGAAACGACCAGACTTCTTCACTGGGCGGAGGTGAAGGGCAAGGCCGGCCTGCAGGGAAAGATCAATGCCCCCCTGCTCACAGCTCACAGAGAGGGCGGCCAACAGCAACAGAACCACAGGATTCAAGGGGAAGGCTGCTTTCCCCGACACCAGGCCTCGCGCCTTGTCCCCCATCCGAGGCCCAGCCTTGGGCTGCCACCTTCCCTGCCCACGCGTCCCAACTGGGACTTACCAAACTCGGGTCCTGGCAGGAAGCTATGACACATGGACAGGAGCGGGGGCGGGGGGGGGGGATTCAGTGTGATCTGGAGAGCTCTGTGCTAGGATCCCCTCTCCCAGGGAGAGCTCCCCCCTCCCACCACCAGTCTGGTTCAAGGGAGACCTACCCGGATCCCAGCTCTGCTGTGGCTTGTGGCTCCTCCTGGGGGAACCTACTGGCCTGGAGCTCAGATCTGCCTAGACTCTGGAGGACCCACTGCTGCAGGGTCCTAGTGCTCATCTTCTGATAAACCAGGCCATGCGTGTCAGGGAACCGGGGGGCTGCTGGGGCATCCCATACACCCCCTCCGGTTGGGACTGTGCTTGATGCTTATGCTGGGAGGAACGTGCCAGAGCTTTCTGGCACGTTCCTCCCCTCCTCTGGTTCATCATAAATACTGAGTATACTAAACGAAGCCTCTTCCTTCTCTCTACTCATGTTCTCACATCAGTGACGTCCCTGAGCCACCGGTTCTAGGGCTGGAGAAAGGAGCCCATCAAACTGCGCCTGGTCGACCAATTCGTCCTGAGTCCCTGCAGCAGGAAAGCAGATGCAGATACACAGATGTGCACTGTTTAGGGTCTATTTGCATGGGTCTGAGAACACCTCTGTCGGCGAGAGGGTTCAAAAGATTGGCTGCTGACCAATGTTTATCCTAAATGTTGGCAGTGAGGGTGTTAAGGGTGAAAGTGTCACACAGACGTTTTGAGATGTTAGTAGCAGGTGTTATGTTTTTCTTTCCAGACATACAGAGGGCATTTCCAGTCCTACAAAATCAGTCACCCACTAGTCCGGCAGTATACCTCTCCACTGAGGACTCATCCCCAGTGTGAACAAGGGGCAACGGGAAACCCCTCACACATCACAGCCTCTTTCCCTGCCTTGAGGGGGCAACGTGGAAGAACCCAGAGGAGTCATGCGAACACGAGGCTCCGTTTGGATGGAGCAAGGTCCCGCCATGACAGAGACGTTGACTGGTGGGAATATTCGTCTCTCCTACAGGGCAATTCTGAGAACCGGATGGAATCACGTGTGTAGAAGACGCAGAATCAGGTAAGGCTAGCAGTCAGCCCCTCCATCTGTGGACTGTGCCAGGGACCAGAGCTTTGAGGATGTAAGGCAGACCACGTGCCTTCTTCCTCCAGGCCTCCCAACAGGTAGCCCCAGAATGGGCCTGGGGAGACCCAGCGTTCCCCAACAGAGCACAGAAGCTAAGGGTCAAAATGAGCGTGGGAATGGGGTGGGGATCTTCCCCATGGAACCCATGACCTGATGACCAAGCTCCAATCCTTGGCTCTGAGACCCCCACCCTCCCCACACGCCCCAGCTGTCACCCCAGAAACGATGCGGGGGCAGCTGGATCGCCAGACTCTACTATTCTGGACACCTCGAGTTCTCGCTCGGTGTCTGGCCTTGAATCCAACACTTGACTTAGCTGATCCCACTGCACCCTCCCGACTGCGAGCCCCATTTTACAGATTTTAAAAACCAAAGCTCAGGTGAGCAAATAACTAGAAAGCACAGGGAAAAGGTTCAAATCCTGCCCCCCTTCCCAGGTCCAGCTCTGAACAGTCTCCTTTCCTACCTCCCCATGAGGAGAAAGACAAACACCCACTGTAGGTACAAAGGCAGGTGCCCTCCGACCTAACGCTTAAGTCCAGGCAACATGATGTTCCAGCCCAAGCGCCGTCTGTGACAGTAGATGATTGGACGAATCCCATGGCAGCAGGAAGGGACTGGGGAAACGTTACAGGAGGTGCAGAAGGTGGAATACAACACAGCTGTTAAAAATAACAAGGACACAGGGCGCCTGGGTGGTTCAGTCGTTAAGCGTCTGCCTTCGGCTTGGGTCATGATCCCAGAGTCCTGGGATCGAGCCCCGCATTGGGCTCCCTGCTCCTTGGGAAGCCTGCTTCTCCCTCCCCCACTCCCCCTGCTTGTGTTCCCTCTCTCGCTGTCTCTACCAAAATAAATAAATAAAATATTAAAAAAAATAATAACAAGGACACATCTTCGAGGACCAGGAAAATTCCAAGGAGTGTGATGAGGAGAGGGGTGGATCCAAGGTCCAGAACCAAGTGCATAATATGCTGCTTTGGTGTAAAAGAAGGGTGGCATTGAGAACCTATCTTTGCATATGTTTGTATGCACATAAAGTAGGAGGATGAGTTGCCTTTGGGAATGCAAATGGACATACCAGCAAGACTACGGGAGAAAGATCTGCCTCTGCCTAACTTGGGATAGTTTCTGCACAGGTGTGGCTCTTTGAACCCCAATTTAAAATTGCTAGACCCTGAGTCTTTTTCTTAACCAAATCCTTTTTCATCTTCCCCGAAATAATTTGGGGTCCTCGTGATGCTTAGTTGCTTGTTTAAATAATTTAACAAATTCACCCTGACACGCTTCAGGCTCCTTTAAGTGGGCCCTGTGGAGGGGGGACCCAGAGCGCGCACGCGCGCGTCACACACACACACACACACACACACACACACACACACACACACACAC